>NC_072731.1:138910350-139164016 GCF_026930045.1 Uloborus diversus
TAATAGCTGAAAATAGTTAAAAATATGTACTCTCTTGGCTTGTCTTTTTTCTACTTTTTATTCAAACATGTTCAATATTCTTTTTAAAATAGCCTGACATTTTTTTAAAACCATAATCATGCACCTCAATACCCGTCAAAAAATATTTTATCAAAACACATGGTAAAAAATTTATTAATACACAAAAAAAAAAAAAAAACTTATTTTCACCTTAAGAATGTCATCCTCACCTGGCATACCAGAAAAACGTGATTTTGTTTTTATAGGTTATGTGTGATTTTATCACTTCTCTGGTAGTTTTTGTGTCATTGGAAATACATACTGACCAAGGGAGCGACGAAATTTTATTTCGTTAATATCAACTAATATAAAGCTTCATTTTTTTATTTTTTTTTGTTCTAGTTGCTCGTTTGTACTCATATCATGAAAAACAGTAAAAAGAAGCAAGCAGGAAAAGATAGACAGAGGGGAAGCGTCAAGCTGATAGATTACGTTATCAAAGAATTAAAAATAATCCGGATAAAAATTATAAATTAAAAGAGAAAGAAAACCAACAGTATTTAGAGAAAGAAAACCAACAATATTTAGAGAAAGAAAACCAACAATATTTACAAAAAAATAATAAATGGGACAAAAATTAATTGTATTACATCGAACAGTGCCACTCCCCTGGCAACACACTTCCCCCAGTGCCTGTAAAGCTAAAGAAAGTTCAAAAATCTTCTGTCCTTCATCTTTACAAACACAAACATAACGACTACTATTGAAATAAGGAATATTAAAATGAACAGATGACTTTTTCTTAGGGGAAGCAATATATATTCACCCATAAAGAATAATAAGAAATAGCTCGTAATATGTTCGTGTTTAGTAGATGGCACAAAACTTTTATAGCTACTTAACTAGTCTCCTCATATATGCATTTTAAAGTAAGAGCTATGAAAACCACTTAATTGTTTTAGTTATTAATTCTCGTTGTCTGTTCCAATTTCTCCATCATTCTTATTTTCTCAACTATAGCTGTTATCTTGTAGTTTCGCTCGCCATGTTTAGGCAACTGGCCAACTGCCTCTCTGCTGTGTGCCTACCTTATTCAAGAGCGTGTATGCCTTAAAATTTACTTTTCCCTCTGTTTAAAGAAGCAATATATGTTAACAGCTACAGGAAGAATTTAGCACACGCGAACAGCGTATTAGCTATGCGGAGCTCCAAATGTTCGGCGCAAATGCCTGCAATAGATGTCTGCTGTGACGTGCACTGCGTTTCAAAGAGACTTTTAACTGGACGTGTTTTTGATCGGGAATTGATAAGATAATACCTGACATTCTTTTTCTTCCCTTTTACGCCTGGTAACCTACCTTCTCCCAGAGGAGCAGATTAAGCTTTGCTATCGTTCCTAATAGGCAAGTAAATGGCAGTATCTGCAAAAATGGGTTTTCGAGATATTTGAAGAAATGTGTGTTAGATTCAATACTAACAATAGGGAAATGTTGGAATGGGGTTGTTTCCTTCAGTCAAAAGTAGTCCTTTTTGTCACTGAAATTGATAGAATAAGCAAAAAAAAAAAAAAAAAAAACATGGACCCAGAAAATATCTTATTTTCCCAACAGTTATTTTTTAATAAATTTTTTAAAATGTCCGATTTTTCAAACAAGGAGTGGTCTTGATGAGGTCACAAATGATGCAATTTGGCGCATCTTTCTACCGCGATTCCACGTTATGATAATCAAGAAGCAAATTAAAATTGCGCTCTGCGCTTGCTATCAACCATATTGTTGCCGATACACGTGAGTAAAGATACGAATTAAATATTTTGCTCTGTGAATGGCAACACAGAATGGCATTTCATCATTTGTTATGTCATCGGCAGAAGTCGTAAACAATGAAAGCGCTCCGAATTAAGTATTTTTTTTTAAATAATCAACTTAAACAAGTTATTTAAAAAAGGTCAGATCCTATGTTTTTTTAATCATTTTCTTTTAGAAAAAAAAAATAATTTTAAAATTTTGGAAACGACCCCATTAGACGTTTTTTTCGCTCCTGTTTTCTAGCGGAAACCAAATAAGCAAACTTTTACAATAAAGCTAATGTACAATAAATGACGAAAATGCAAAAAAAAAAAAAAAAAAAAGCAAAACGAAAAATTTGCAGTTACTACTCTTTACCTGCCAACGGCAGTATAAAGCACAAGTTCTGGATGTTTACATTTGAATACAGTTCGAAAAATACTGCCAAAGGAAAAAATGTTGTTTGTGCCATTTCTCCCCTCTAAGGATCTAGAAATCAACTCAATTTAGGTTAGTTCAGTTGAAGTAAATTAGAAACAGAATTTCGAAATTTAGATTCAATCTTCTCCGCACCTTGTATGAACCTTGAACCGAGAGAGAAATTTTTCTGCTTTCAGGTGCGGAACAGACTTACCATTTTAGGAGGAGTCACGCTGAAGAATAAAGGGTTTTGGGTACGAAAAATTTCTAAAATGACTTAGGTGTCGATAAAAAGCACTAAATCGGGTCGGGAACAAGGCACCTAATAGGCATAAACGATACAAGTCAATTTCATAAGATATGAAGGAATTAGTAGTATTTCAAATAATTACTTTCAAATGAAACTGAAGATTTGAAAATATTACTGCAGTCGTTCACATTTTATTCATAACTATAGGCGATACTCGCACAGCTTTACCCGTAGTAGATTATTAAAAAAATATTTGGTTCGCCTGTATACTTAACAGTTAACGTCTACTATGCGTTAAGTATATATATATATATATATATATATATATATATATATATATATATATATATATATATATATATATATATATATATATATTTTTTTTTTTTTTTTTTAAGATATCTTCATATTTTTTGGCAGATTTGAAAACTTAGTGTGTAGCTTAACAGAAACCAGCAGAAGCCTTAGAAATATTTTTAAATGCTTAAATCGCAAAATAAGATGTTTTTCCAAAATTAAACAATATAGAAAGATCGTTGTAATCGCAATATTTTAATAATTCACTCAACATACTTCCATGAAAACTAAGAAAATAAAAGCAGACGACTTTTTCTTAACAATTAAAATATTTAAATTTAAATCCCTTTTAACAAAAAAAAAAGAAAAAAAAAAGCGTTTTTTAAAATGTTAAATAATAATAATTTGAGTTCTGAAATTTCGAATTCAAATTATGTTTTTCGCAATCACGAGCTGCGACAGGACCCTACTCATTGGAGTTATTGTTTCTAGAAACGCTCCTGTCCCCCCAAGCCAGCCCCTCCTCTAGGGCGGTTATGTGTGTAGTTGTGTGTGTGCGTAGACCTGTGAAAATGCACGTTGGCGTGTATGGGTTTAAAGGCGCGCGTGCGTGTGTTTGAGCGTGCATGTGTGTAGAACATGGACGCCACCGACCAGGAGAAGCGGATTCCGGGGGACATTTCTCAGAATTGGAGGAGCCGCCCCTGCCAGGGTCTTTGGAAGGAGACTAGGGTTGGACCATCTCCCGAAACAGGTTGTGGGGGAATGAAATTGGTGACGTAACATCGGAAGCACTCGCGAAGCAGTTTAAGGAGATTTCAATAGGAAATGGCATTGCTTCGGTTCTATTTTTGGACGTAAAAGCATAATTTGGAAAAAGAAATTAAGCTTAATTTACATTCTTTGATACTAGTGTTTATGTCTCAGCCATATTTTACGAGAATAGTTTTGAATTCGAATAAAATGGAAGAACACAACTTGGTCATGATTGACTTCAAACTATAATTATTATGAAACTAAACCAAGTTTGAATTCAACTTAAAATAATTTTATTAGAAGAAAATGGTAATAATTTGAGTCATTAAATTCGTAAACTGCTACAAAAAATCTTTTCCTGATTTTGAAGCGAAAGTACTGTTATTCATTTACTTTAAAGTTTATCTTCAAAAAATTGTAGAAGAGAGAAAGAATCATTATTAATATTAATAATATAAAAAATTAATATTAATTATGAAGGGAAAAAAGGATTTATCAATGAATAATCATTGAATTTAATAATGTATGGCAACTATATTAGTTCAAAATAGTTATATATTTACATTTATAAAATATATATTAACATAGAGGGAAAAATACAAATGCTCAGAAACTGATTACCACATGGTACTTCATTTATACGTTTTTTATGAAAGAAATTGCATATATTATGAAACATTTTTAAAGCAATTACTGTTATTCCAAGCATATATTTTCCAAGGACTGTTACTCGTGTATAATGGAAAAATTTTGTAACTACATTGATTCAACATGCAAATATCTGTGTACATTAATGACTACAATAAATGCAGTAAAATATTCTTTTTGCAAAATATTAAACTAACTACAGATGAATAAGTACGGAATATCAGAGTCTGGTTGTTACATAACGTTTCTTTAATAACCTCAATAAAATATTATCCTATGAAATATTTTTAAGAACAAACCTTTACTTTAAACTGATATTTCCAAGAACTGTTGTCTGTAACTTTTCAAATGGATATCAATGATGAACATTCAAAATATGATTAGCTATGTAATTACTGGCGATTTTGATTCAAATAAATGAAATAAGCTAAAATAAATACATATACTGAAATATTTGCATTTGTAGAATATATGCGCAACTCTAGATGGAAAAAATATGTATTCTCCGAAACTGACACCGCATCAAGTTTCATTTGAAGTTTATTATCGAATGATTTTTTTGTTTGTTTTTTAACAGTTCATTTAAGATAGAAATTTTTCAAGTACTGTTGCTCAAAATTAATTCATGAAATATTTACATTTGCGAAATAAATAAAACAACTAGTGAAAATATTGATTCTTCGAAACTTAAACCACATAATGTTTCAATATTAACTCCAGTATTAAGAGATCTCTTATCCTATGAAACATTTTTGAGAACTCATACAATAATTTCAAACAGATATTTCTGATAACAGCGCGCTCGCGAATTATCGAATAAATATAAATGACGACAATTCAAAACATTTGCAACTATAGAATATACGAATAAATGTATGACAATAGAGGAAAAAAATAAGTTTTCTACGAAATTGACACAACATGACGTTTCATTAATGGTCATTCATAAATTACTATTTCGGAAATTTATTATATATACTATAAAACAACCCTTCTTCCTTTAAAAAAATATTTAAAATAGACATTATTCAAGTACTACAGCCCGTAATTAAATCATAAAAAATTACATTTGTAAAATATATATTACAAGTATAGTGGGAAATATATAGATTCTCCAAACTGAAACCACATAATAACACCACATAAAACTAAGAATTAAAGAATGGAATATGAAGCACTGTAGCAATTTTTGAAAAAGAATTTAGATGAATTATGAAAAATTCTAGTGTTCCTTTGAAAATTCATGCTCCGGGGAGTTCGTGCGATAAATAGCGCGAGTCGAAAAATTAAAATTGAAGATGCAAACCAATATTGAGCAACGTATTTCTGCTTTAGCCCTGGCTATTGGGCGGTAATTTACTGAATAAGCAAGTCAGTGCTTCCAGGATGACGTCAGAGACGGTCATTTTCCCCCTCCTTTAGCCGAGAGCGGCTAAAGTGAAAGATCAAAGACATAGTCCCACCCTCCTTTTCCAACCACCCTGCGCGCCTGCTGAGGACGGTAGGGTTGAAAAAGGAACCGGAACGTCAAGGACGGTGAAGTGAAAACAATAGGCAATCATGATTGCTCAAAAAAAAGTAATGAAGTTTTTTTTTTTTTTTTTTTTTGATTGCTCAGAAAAAAAAAAAAAAAAAAAAAAAAAAACGTAATGAAACAATCAAAGGAAGTAAAAGAAGTAACCATGGTCATGGTAACATACAAAATTTGTTTCCGTTTTGAAATTTTCCACTTATCATTAATTTTTGATTTTATTCTCGAGCTTTATCATTTAGAATCGTTTGACTTTCTTAAGGTAAGCCTTCGATTTTGGTTTTCTTTAAACGGTTCTACAGCTTCCCTAATGCTTGTAGAAACTTCGAACTTCATCTCATGCAGAAAATTCCGAGCTTTCGAATGAACTAAAACTTAAAAATGTGAACGAAATATTTCTTCCTATAATATCAAATTAATGCGAAAAATAGGCTTAAAATTGGAGTATTAAAAAATGTTTTTCGAAAAATCGCTTCGATGTGCACACTTAGGTGGGTCGAAAATTACTTTTTTTATTCTAATCAATTTCTAATGTGCGGAAAACTTGCGCATTAGCATTCTGATAACGGAAAAAATAATTAAAAAATATAAAATAACTTTGAAATCGCGCATGAGCGCTCAAGAAGGGAGAAAAAATAGAAAAAATTGGCAAATTTTAAAGACGTACATTTTTTTCAAAAAATAATTTACTTCATTTCTAATAGTATAAAAATGCATTTTGTAGTTACCGAAATGTATAGAAAAAAACTTTGGGGCACATTGTCGATCATTTGAATTCGCGCAAAAAGCCTTAAAAATACCATTTTTTTTTATAAAAAAGGTTACGTTATTTAAAAATTTCTTAAGCTGACATAAAGATAAACAAATATACTATTAAGCATCCGTTTTAATGTTTTACATACATTTCTCTTATGCTGACACGACTCAGTACTCACCATGTGCAAGACCGTCGTTCGAAATTTTTCTAGGGGAAGGGATGGGGGCAATTGTGCCAATTCAATGAAAGTTTCAGCGGAAAACCGCCAAATCAGGCCCACCCAAATGTAAATACATTTATTTCTCAAAGCCGTGGTGGGGGGGCAATGGAGCACTCCCAAACCCCAAAGCAGAATACTACTAAATTTGCGACGTACGTTGCAGAACAGATGCCTGAGCTGCAGAACAATTCTGTTCAAATGTGAGAGGAAAGCTGACAAATTTTCTGCAGAAATTCTGCAAATTTCATTGAAATTTCTGCAGAAACCACGGTGCCAAAAATTTGCAGAAACCGCGATGCCGAAAATTTGCAGAAACCGCGGTGCCGAAAATTTGCAGAAACCGCGATGCCGAAAATTTGCAGAAACCGCGATGCCGAAAATTTGCAGAAACCGCGATGCCGAAAATTTGCAGAAACCGCGGTGCCGAAAATCTGCAAAAACTGCGGTGCAGAAAATCTGCAGAAACTGCGGTGCAGAAAATCTGCAGAAACTGCGGTGCAGAAAATCTGCAGAAACTGCGGTGCAGAAAATCTACAGGAACTGCGGTGCAGAAAATCTGCAGAAACTGCGGTGCAGAAAATCTGCAGAGTTTGCAAATTTCTTAAAATTAGTAGAAAATCTAAAATTGTCTCAAATTACGATAATTTGGGGGAAAGCTCGCGATGTTGAATTCGATTAGTCCTTTGTAGGTTTTTCCCAATCGATCTTCATCCACTACAATTTCCGCCATGCATGTTTAGGAAACATGCCAACATGTCCATCGCTGGAAATTGCGTGTCTTGTTTAAGATTTCAATCCTTTTGCATCCAGAAAATATTTTAATTGTGTTGAAGTGTTTTATTACATGCAACCCAAACTCAACTCATTCTTTTTATTATTTCAGTAATTTCTTTGTTTAGTAACATTATTTTAATTGCTCCTTCATGCCATGTAAAATTAACCAAAAAATGTGGTTTTACACCTAGGTTCGGATTTTTATAAAATTTTGTATCTTTGCTCTTTCTATGCATTTTGGAAAGCATATAAACTATTTTTGGAGAATCCCAATCGGTTTAGGTTTGACACCTTGTTAAAGTTTTTTTGATTTTATATTTTTCATGATCAACTAATTTTCCAAATTCAGTGCTCTTTAATTAGTCATTTGGTTGAAAGCTGTGATGTTTCCGGAAATATCTCATTTCCACAAAAATAAATAGTGACAGTCCAGTTTAAAAAAAAACTATGTGAAATGATTTTGATTTTTGCCACCCAACTTGTTTAAAATGTCACGTTTTTTCGCGTACAATGCTTAAAGTACTTGCAGAACAATTTTAGTCAAATGATTTTCCGTTGCAGAACATCGTAAAGTATTCTGCTTTGGAGCCCCCAAAATGACGGGACAAATCAGATGGCGGTGCAGCAAGTCGAGTACAACTCACCATCTTACCCAAAAAACCAACCAATTTGAGTGTGATTCATTATGCTGAAGTCCTTCAAATTCACACTTCGTGTCAAATATTCTTGATCTAATTGTTATTTACTATGAAAACCTTCTGGGTTTTCATGCTCGCTATCGTTGATTTTAGCCTCTGTCACAACTTTTCCACAGCTCTCTACCGATTGAGTGTGATATCAAATATTCAAGTTATGACAGAGCTGTGACCTTCAATGAAGTTCAATGTCTTCTGTTGCCATAATTGACAACAATAATAGTGGTTATCAGCTTACACTTGAGCCGAGCCATAAGTTCAGGATAATCTGTGGCTTGAAAATTGATTAATGAAAACTTGAAGAATCTAATGTGACGTACAACTGGCGGTTCACAAGTTTTGCTCATCTCTGTACCGATTGAGAGTGTTATCAAATATTCGAGTTGTGGCAGGACATTTGCTTTCAAAGACTATTAAACATCCGTTTTAATGCTTTACTTATTTTTCCATTTCGTTAAAATGACTCGGGACTCACCACCTGTAGGTAGCAGCAATCTCTCCCCCTGTCCAACACCTACCCAATTTATGTGTGATTTTTCTATTGAAAGAAATTTTACCTTTTCGTTAAAATTTCCATACCCCCGAGCACAGAAAATTTCAACAAGTGATCAAGAATTAGCTGTTAAGAATATCCCTGACCTCTCAGTTATTCCCAACGATTAACTATGCTACTGGGTGTTAGGACTTCATATTTCCCAAATTAGTCCAACAAGCGTATTGCAAATACTGAAAAAATTATAAATCCTGTTTTGTTTGGTATTAAGATGCATTACACCATGAAAGACGGTCCGAAGCATATACGAAATGTCATTCAAGCAACAAGACATTTTTCGAATAACAAGAAATCCTCGATCCCGTCATTCATAGAAACTCGTTCTTTTGCCATCCAGAAAATATGATGTGGCGATGATTACACACAGCATAGTCGAGAACTAGGCTACGGGAGAATACTGAAAGTCTGAAATGAGCCGCCAGTAGTACGTCACGTTAGATTCTTCAGGCTTTCATCAATTAATTTTCAAGCCGCAGATTATTCTGAACTTATTGATCAGCTCAAGTGTAAACTGATAACCGCTATTATTGTTGTCAAACATGGCAATAGAAGACTTTGAACTTCATTGAAAGTCAAAGCCCTGGCAAAACTTGAATATTTGATATGGAATGTTAGATGTTGATTGATTGGGTATGGTGGTGAATTGAGCTCGACTTGCTGCCTCCGCCATCTGATTTAGGCTCGTCATTTAGAGGGTCAGAGGGAGGGGGGTGCAATGTCCCCACACTATGGCTTTGAGAAATACATATGCATTTATATTTCAGTGCGCGTGATTTTTGCTGTTTTCCGTTGAAACTTCCATTGAATATGCATCCTTTGACCCCCCCCCCCCCCCGGAAAAAAGTAAATGACGGTCCTATACGTGGTGAGTCCGAGTCATTTCAGCATAAGAGAAATATATGTAAAATATTAAAACGAATGTTTAATAGTATATTTTTATAGCTTTTTGTCAGTTTAAGAGTTTTTGAAATAATGGAACTTTTACTTTAAAAATGGTATTTTAAGGCTTTCTGCGCAAATTCAAATGATTGACAATGTACCCCCAGGTTTTTTCTGTACATTTCTGTAACTATAAAGTATTTTTTATACTATTAGAAATGAAGTAAATTATTTTTTGAAAAATATATTCGTCTTTAAAAATTGCCGATTTTTTTCAATTTTCTCTCAATTTGAGGACTCTTGCGCGATTTCAATTTTTTAAAAATTATTTTTTAAATATTTTTGTTAATGCGCAAGTTTTCCACGCTATTATAAATTGATTAGAAAAAAAGTGTTTTTCGACCCACCGTAGTGCACGCCCACATGCTACAAACTAATTTTGTGCCAAATTTCATGGAAATCGGCCGAACGATCTAGGCGCTATGCGCGTTCAGAGTTTCAGCATTATTATTAGTAAAGAAGTATTTGAACAGTGTGAATGGATGATATTGTCGACGATTTAGGGGACGGCTGGGGGATCCTGGTCCCCACACTGTAACAAATTTCGGAAACGTTTCTGGGTATATCGGAAACGTTTCCGAAATAGTAGGAATCCTTCATCCAATAGCGAACTCCTCAATATTCAGAAAGCTTTTTGTTATTTCAAGATATCTAGAAGCGGAAGTGATGACGCAACGCTTCGAAACCTATTTCATCCTTCCAACACAGGCGCCAATGAGTCGGAAATAACGAGAACTTCTTTTTTTCTTATCTATAGTTGCTGCAGTCAGCAACTGTATAGCATTGGATTGCTTGTTATTTCATGTCTAGAGAGTAGTAAAATGTGTCGAAACTAATTATACGCTTTTGCATTTTGGACTGCCCTTGATTTTTTAGACGATGTACGCAGCTATTAAGTTAGTTAATAACCATTTGCTTCTTTACAATTTCCAATGCTACCATAATTAGATATATATTGTGTGTTCAAGCGTGAATACTTTCAACACCCGTGTTTATACTTAATGAAACGAAACCTTTTGGATTACTTATTCGGTTGTAATGGAGGTACTTAGATTTTCTTCCGCTCATGTTCACTTGTAAGTATTAATGAATATTTTAAAACATGTTGTTATATACATTTATATTTTTGTTGATTTGCATTTGATGAGGCTCCAATTGTAACTGTTTTTGGGTTTATCGAATTAATTTAAAGTTATCCTACATACCTATGTGCGCGGTGTACTATTTGTTGTAACTAACTGAAACTGATTAATTACGCAAAAGAAGTAAGATTTATATTTGAGAAGCAATCACAGAAAAGTTATTTCGAAATACTTGGATGTACATACATTTTGGTTCAAAAAGAAAAAAAAATCAATTGCTTAATTCATTAGAAATATGGTAATGCAAATATTTTCTAGTATTGTAATATGCTTCACAAAAAATGTGCCGGTATAATTTATCTTTTTTTATTATAATTTATTCATTCATTTAAAAATATTTATACCATTAGAAAATGACCATGTTATCTATTAGTAAGAACATAGTTATGAAATTAATTCATCTGCTTATTCATTTTGTTAAATGTGGTTAACAATAAAAAAATTCCTTGACATTAGTTACGAAAATAACATTTCCTTCGTGGATATACTAGTTTAATGTAGGACACTCAGGAGGAATGAGTCAGTGGCAAAAATGGAACAGCTGCATTTACATGCTGAAATAAAAAGTAATATTATTTCATGTCATCGTTTTAAAAGTGATCAGTTTTTAAATACTATGTTATTAATATGCAATGCACATATGGTGAAAAGACGAGGGGCGTTCACCACGCAGACTGTGCCATTGACATTTTCAAGGGGTTGCTTTTTTTAAAGTGGGGGGCGCTTTATATCATTTTATGGGTGCACCATCACTCTTATGGTGTGGGGGGGGGGACTCTCGTATATATGAAATGGAATAATCATGTAATAGAGTTCAATGTTTTAATAAATAAAATATATAATGCATTTTGCGCACACTCTAAATCAGTAACCTATTTTGATTAAGTATCTATATATGTGATAAACTGGAAAAGGGCAAGAACAGAAGAATAAACCCGAATGGTTCCAGCAGGGGGACTTTGGTGTCATATTTAAATTCATCAATTTCTCTGTCGGTACTTTTCGGTACACTTTGTTCGTCAAAGAAATTGACTTGACGTGAACGAATTTCGGAACGCAAAGTGTAGGTAAGTTCTGTCAAATTTTATCCGAAAATAAAAGCTATCAAGTTTGATACAAGATATGTTTTTAAGTTCTGCATTAAAAATACAATATGTTGATAATTTTGTCTTGAAAATATTGAGAGAAAAAATGAAGTTTAATATTGTTTAACAAACAATCCCACTTTTGAGAAAGTACTCCCCTTCCCTCCCCCGACGATTTTGTGATTATGAATGAAACTACTATATTGTTTCATAAATTTTCAAAAATTTATAACTGTGCATATGTTATGCTGTTAACCATGCTATTTGTCATTAGAAATTCAGAAAAAAAAAAAAAAAAATCCACGAATGATTCTAAAATTGCTTGTTTCATTGCTCTTAGATATAAAAGAATTGAAACTGATATGGCATGCAATACTATAGTAAAGAATTATTTTTTATAAAAAAATCACGGAAAAAGGATTCCGAAATTCTCAGAAACGTTTTTGAAAATTGTTTGGAGAATTCCGAAATACTCGGAAACGTTTTCGAAACTTTCATGAACCACAGCTGCACAGAATACTCAGAAACATTTCTGGAAATTACGGAAAGAGGATTCCGAAATACTCAGAAACGTTTCTGAAAATTACAGAAAGAGGATTCCAAAATACTCAGAAACATTTCTGGAAATTATAGAGAGAGGATTCCGAAATACTCAGACACGTTTCTGGACATTACAGAAAGAGGATTCCGAAATACTTAGACACGTTTCCGGACATTACAGAAAGAGAATTCCGAAATACTCAGAAACGTTTTTGAAAATTTCATGAACCGCAGCTGCACGATATACTCAGAAACGTTTCCGATTTTTTTTTACAGTGCATGATCTTCCCCTCTTAGACCGTTGAGAGATTAAAGTAAGAAAACACTACGTCAAAAAAGCACAAATTGCAGATTACTGCAGACACGTGTTTCGGCGTTACAGGGAACGCCTTTTTCAATGCAAAATGTAATGAGCTTATGGATGAAAAGACATCCGACGAAAGCCAAGAGCAGATAAGCATGCAGCTTAAAGGATAAAAATTGCGGATTAGCCAAACCCAATGACAAAATTATAATCCGTTAAGGAACCAATAGGAATGCAAGCAAAGGCCAAAAGCTCTGTGATACAGTAAACCCGAAAGAAAGAATTCAATTTGACAAAGATTAAGCCAAAGCTTAAACAAAAAGAAAATGTCAATAACCGTGAACCGCAAGAAAGGAAAAGCTGAATGGAAGAAAAAAACAAAAGGAAATAAAATTAACAGAAACAAAAATATTCGGAAGAAGAAAAAAATATATATAAATAGAAGAAAAAAGGGGTTACGATTTACATCTTTCGGTTTCTAATTCCATTTCCGACTATAACATTATTGACAGAAATCCTTAATATTGACAGATCCCTTCGTTCCTCTGATAAAGATCACAATGTTTTGAAAAAGAAATTTGCTATGCTTTGTAAAACTGCTCATGAGGTTCTCTTGATAATTCACCTGTTGTTAATCTTTCTAGCGTTCCATTAAGCAATTCTCAAATTGAGGCTCTAAAATGTAATGATAATTTTTGCTGTGAGTGTTAAACCTTCTTTTTCAAAGCTAATTGCTCCTGTTGAGAAAGCTTTCAAATTTAGTGCCTTAACTTCCTCTCAAAAAGATTCGATTCGGCATCTTATAGCTTCTAATATTGACTTTAACTCGAAAATTTCTAAACCTGTGTTTGCTAATATTGTTAACCGTTCTGTTAAAGACTTAGTTTCTAATTCTGATCTGGTTATTACCAAAGCTGACAAGGGTAGCCAAATTGTTGTTCTTGACAAATCATCTTATGTTGATAAAACTAATGATTTGATTTCTTCTGGTCCATATTTTGAAGTTTCTAAAGATCCTAGTGATAAAGAGTTAAAAACTATTTCATCTGCTGTCAAGTCTGTTAAGTCTATTCCTTCAAATGTTAAACGCTCTGTATTTCCATCTATTGCTAATTGTGCTAGATTTTATGCTTTACCTAAGGTGCATAAAGCTGGTATTCCTTTCAGGCCGATTATTTCCAATATTGATGCGACTTCGTACAAACTTGCAAAATATTTAGTCTCTGTGTTTTCTCCTCTTAGGAGTCACAATTTATTTACTATTGAAAATTCTGTTGATTTTGATAAAACAATTCATAGTTTCGTTCCAAATAATTCTTTTATGGTTCTTTTGATGTTAACTCTTTATTTACGAAAGTTCCCGTCGAGGGTTCATTGTTATACCTTCGTAGAAGACTATCTGAATTTCATTTCACCAATACGGAAATTCAGGATTAATTTTCCTTACCCGTACCTGTCTTAGGTAATGTTCTTTTGTTTTTAATGGGAAATTTTATATTATGTTAGATGGTGTGTCTATGGGCAACCCACTTAGCCCCATTCTTAGTGATATTTACATGCATTATTTTGAGGTTAAGCTCTTCCAAAAACTGCAGTTTCAATTTTATGTTCGATATGCAGATGATTGTTTTGTTCTAATGAACCAGAATCAGTTTGATAGTGATGAGATTTTATCTATTTTAAACTCCATTGATCCTCATATTCAATTTTCTTGTGAGAAAGAACGGAATAATTGCATTTCATTTCTTGACGTAATTGTTTCTCGTATTGAAATTGGTTTTGAAACTTCTGTTTATCGCAAACTTTTTGCTGTTTCTTTACCTCCTCATAGACTATCGTCTCATCCTCCAAATCCAAAATGTTCTGCTTTCAATTCTTTTGTTTATCGCGCAATTAATATTTGTTCTTCATCGGACCTTCTTAAAGTGGAACTTAATTATCTTAAAGTGGTGGCAATTCACATAGAGACTATCCGCCAACTTTGATTGATTCCATTTATAAAAAACTTTCAAATAAATCCCAAACTAATGTTCTTAACCAAACCTTCATCAGAAAGAATTTGCTTGTTTTGCCATTCTTTCGATATGTAAGCTATCAGGTTGCTAAGATTCTAAAACGTTTCCAATTCCAGGTGGTGTCCTCTCCTGTTCATAAACTTTCATTCTCTTCTCTTAAAGATCCTATTCACCCTCTTAATTGTTGTGGAATTTATAAAATCAATTGTAGTTAACTTGCCAATATTGGACAGACTCGGCGTGCTTTAAAAATTCACTTGAAAGAGCATAAAAATTATGTGAAAAAACAACAATTAAATAAGTCTAGTATTGCTCAACATTGTGGGGATTCGAATCACTCTTTTGATTTTAACTCTTTTCAGATTATCCATAAAAGCCCCAATTCATCAGATCTTGACTTTTGGGAATCTTTCCATATTTTGAGGAACAGTTCTAACTTAGTTAATGATCTTAAAGCAGTTCCGTATTTTTCCAACGTTTGGCTCCTATATCTTTAACACCGTCCCTTCCTTATCCATTTTTTTCTATTTTGCATACCTTTTTTATTTTTCCATTCATTTTTATCTATCTTGCTTTGTTTATTTTTTAACTTTTTTGTCTTGGTTGGCATCCCCCCCCCCTTTTTTTCTTCGATTTATCTTTATTTTTTCCCTTTTCCGAATATTTTTGTTTCTGTTTATTTTATTTCCTGTTGTTTTTTTCTTCCATTCAGCTTTTCCTTTCTTGCGGTTCACGGTTATCGACATTTTCTTTTTGTTTAAGCTTTGATTTAATCTCTGTCCAAATGAATTCATCCATAAGCTCATTACTTTTTGCATTGAAAAAAACGTTCTCTATAACGCCGAAACACGTGTCTGCAGTAATCTGCAATTTGTGCTTTTTTGACGTGGTGTGTTCGTACATTACTGTTCAGCATAAAGGTATTTATTTATCTCATTGAGAGATTGTTAATGATCTAAGCTTCCCCTTGTATCCGCTCCTGATTGTGGTCTAGACTAGACTGTACTTTCAAAGAGTAACTCGAAAGGGGGAAGAAATGACTCTTATGAGGTGCCCGTTTCCACCTCATAGTTCAGTATGATTGGTCAAAAAAAGGGTGTTTCTAGAAAAAAATTAGTACCGAAGGTCTTTCTGTACACGTAGCTTTGTTATATCTTCCTAAATGATGTTTGAAAAGCCCCCGATGTTGATGCCTAAAGGATATTTGAAAGCTTTATGCTCCCCCTCCCCTTTTTGGGGAGGGGGGATTTCAACTTTTGCTATACAGGCAAGTGGGGCATCATTTTTGACGTATTTTTTTACGCTGAGTCGAATAATGTAAGAATTAAATTGCCATGATAAGTATTGTAGAAACTATTAATGATTTCATTAAAATGTCATTAATGTCATTAAAATGTCAAAATAGTCTATAAGTTTGTTGTATAGTTCAGAGGTTTTTCTACCGTCAATTGACTTCGGAGCAATTTATTTTTATTTAATGGTGTGTAAGGAAAGAAGACTACTAAACTGTCTTTTTAATCGGTCCCTTAAAAGTAAAGGAAGAAAAAGAATGCCGAAAAAGGTACTACATACAACGATTTGCTTTGCCTATTGACCCATGGCTCTGATGTCAAGGACAGGGTGGCGACAGATCAGGGAAATCAGGGAGATCAGGGAAAAGTCAGGGAACTTTATTAATCAGGGAGAAATCAGGGAAATATCAGGGAATTTTGAAAAAATATCAAAAAATCAGGGAAAATTGATTTTATGAAGTTTTTTTTTTTTTTTTGCATTACAAAAGTAAGTATTCTAATTCCCTACGCATTTTCCGCCAATTATCTGTTCAAAAAAAAAGTAAAATTAATGAGGTGCGATTATACACTGCTGCATATTGGTGCATCTTTTTTTTTCTCAACGTCAAAGTATTGAATCTTACTTATTAACCACAGGATGAACTTCCTAAGATTGCATTAGTGTCTGTTAGGTTGTTTATTTTACCTAGCTTGAAGTTTCCTTTCACGCTTTCAAGGCTACGTAAAAATAAACAACCATACAGGCAAAGAGGAAACCTTCCTTAATGCCTTAGCTCCTTTGTCTTTATTCCATTGTCTTGAAGTAATTATCCTACTGTAATTACGATTTCAAGAAGAAATCTTTGGTTTTTGAATGATTACTGATAAAAGCTTAAAAGTTATTACTTCTTTGCAATTTTAATTTAATTGCTAAAATTGAACTTTCAGTAAAAAAAACTGTTTTTTTGCCATTATACTATTTGTTGCCGCCGCAGATTATAAAGGTTTTCTTTTCTTCAGACTTTAATGATTCTTTTAATTTATAACCAAGTTGTAGTCTTTTATATGTTTTGAAATTAACAAAGTGCTTTTTTTTCTGTTTTCCTTTTTTTCCCTTGCATTTCAAAGTTGTTTGTTACAAAAGCAATCTAGGATTTTTTTTCGTTACATAATAAAATCATTTGAAATAGAGTTAACTTGTGTACTTAAGTAAATATCTTTATTTTGTATTGTTAAAATGCTGTATTCATTCATTAAAACCTATGTTCTTGATTAGAAAAAAGCTCCCTTTGAATGGATGTCAAATGGTTTCATCTGTTTTGCATAAATATGTCAATTAGTTATATAAGAATAACTACATTACTTCTATGCTTTCACTATTACTTTTTATTCTTGCAACAATTATTATACTGTTTGAAAATTTAGTTCAAAATAAATTCAATTACATTTTAGTTCTATCAGAAATACACACATGTTTTTAAGAGTGATTTTAATAGTTTCTTAAAATTCTTATGCTAAGTGGTTCCTGGAAGTAAAATATTTTTTAAAAAAATTTCTATAATCTTTCCATGTAGAAAAATTTAATATACTGTTTTGTAGTTTTTTTTTTTTTTCAAAAAACTTAACTTGATATGTTTTTTAACCATTTTATTAAAAAAGTAGCATCTTTTTAAAATATATCTTTAGTTCAACAACTTTACACAACTTAAAACGTTTAAAATACTGCATTTTATACAAACATACAATGGATTTCAAGTAAAACAAAGAAAGAAAACCATTATCATATGTAACGTAAATCAGGGAAATTTGGTGAACTTAATCAGGGAAAAATCAGGGAACTTTTTTTCACAATTCCTGTCGCCACTCTGAAGTAGCATCTTTTTAAACTATCTTTAGTTCAACAACTTTACACAACTTAAAACGTTTAAAATACTGCATTTTATACAAACATACAATGGATTTCAAGTAGAGCAAAGAAAGAAAACATTATCGTTGGTAACGTAAATCAGGGAAATTTGGTGAACCTAATCAGGGAAATCAGGGAAAACTTTTTTTCACAGTTCCTGTCGCCACCCTGAAGGATTAGTCTTTTGAAAAGAGCCGATGATGAACTTCGTGAATTTTTGAATTCTGGGGAAAACCCATATCCCTTGCCTCTTTTTGATGAAATCGAGATGAAAAAAAACGCAGAAGTCATCTTTAATAAGTCCGAAACCATTAATAAATATTCTTTGGTAAGCGCACATTAAATTGTTGATTTAGGGCTTCCTCTTTATCGCGTGGTATAGCACTAAAAAGATTTGTTTAAGTTAATTTGTGACCAGTACGTAAAATAAGCTCTAAAAACCTATGGACCTAACGCGGTCATCATGTTTAATGATTAAGTTTTTCTCATAAAAATGTTAAAGCCGCGGAACAACTTTGGTGATGCTACTGATATTCTTCTTGCGAATGCAACCTTGAGTCAAGAGAAACTAGCACAAACAAGAAAGATACTGTAACGGATTCGGTGCGACTTCCACTTTCTTGAAATGAAGACACAGTTCTTGATAAAAACACAGGAAATTTATTTACACTATGTACAGGAAAGATCTTCAACAACTGCTAAATTATTCATCAGCAATTAAGCAATTATCACACAACACCGTAAACTCAACGTTTACACACGTATTTACTTCCAAATACGAAAACACAGCGAAATGCCTCGCTATAAACAGAGCAAAAATGCTATCAGTTCGAAATATCAATCGAAACTAACTGTTTATCCATCGCTAACGGCTTAAATACACCGAAAAGAATTTTCTCAAATATTCCACACGCTTCTCGAAATGCGTTGACCGTTATCAAAGAAAAGAAAGAAAATAGGGGTCGTATACTTTAGCCGAATGAAAAAGGGGTTGTATATTCATTACGGGAAACTATTTACAGGTTACGTCCCTACAATAATTACTATTTACAGAATTTGTAACATTGCCCCCTTCCTAAGGACTGCACGTCCCGGGCAGTACAATCCCCAGAAAGGGTGCAAACTTCTATCACAAGTTTACAAATATACACATTAATTAATAACTAACAGATACAGAAAACACAATAATAACAAGAAATATTACTAAACATTAAAAGCAAAAATTATCTACAACTTTTATGTTATCAACCATGGTTGTTTACGTAATACTCATGAACTATGGCCATAGTATGGGGCTAACCGATCATAATGTACAACCCTAGGTTTTGCATTAGGTGATTTTTGGATCCTCACTACGACGTCATTTAGTCGGTTAAGGACTTTGTAGGGTCCATCCCAATGCGACTGCAATTTGGGTGACAGACCTTTCCGTCGGATGGGATTCCATAACCAAACCTTGTCGCCTTCGTTGAATTCATGTCCAGTAGACCTTGTGTCGTATCTGGTCTTCATCTTCTCCGCCGCGATGTTGATTCGCTCTCGTGCGAAGTTATGAACGTCTTCCAACCGGGCCTGGAGATCCTGGATGTACTCCTCAGGCGATGAAGGCGCATCCGGAGGACGACCGAAGACGAGATCACAAGGTAGCCGAAGCTCTCGTCCGAAGAGCATCTGAGATGGGGCATATCCGGTAGTCTCGTGGACAGCACTGCGGTAGGCCAGCAGGAACAAAGGTAGCTTCTTGTCCCAATCCTGTTGATTTCTGGATACCATAAGCGAGAGATTGTTCAGGATTGTGCGGTTAAATCTCTCCACCATGCCGTCCGATTGTGGGTGTAGTGGTGTTGTCCTAGTTTTCTCAATTCCGAAAATATGACATAGGCCCTTAAACACAGCAGAGATGAAATTCCTCCCTTGATCGGAATGAATCTGCAAAGGTGTTCCATATCTCGAGATCCAATGTTGGACTAGAGTCTCTGCTACGGTGGTAGCCTCTTGATCTGGAATGGGATATGCTTCCGGCCATTTGGTGAAGTAGTCGATGGAAACAAGAATGTATTTGTTCCCATCAGCAGTTCTTGGTAGAGGACCCAGGATGTCGATCCCAATTCGTTCGAAAGGAGCTCCAACGTTGTACAGATGTAGCTTCCCTCTGCTTCTCTTCTTCGGTCCTTTACGAGCAGCACAGACGTCACAAGAATGGCACCACTTCTCCACGTCATCCTTCGCCTTGCTCCAGAAGAAGCGCTCCCGAACTTTATTGAGGGTTTTCAAGACACCAAAATGTCCTCCAGTCGCACTACTATGTATTTCTTTCAAAACATCTGAAATCCTTGATCGGGGAAGTAGTAACTGCCACCTAGATGTTTTACCGTCGTCAGATTCCCATTTCCGGTGTAGCACGCCGTTCCGTAAATGGAGTGAGTTCCATAAAGCCCAGTATCTTTTTGTTGCAGGACTGAAGATGGAAACGTCCTGCCAGCTAGGGCGTCGACTTACTTTCCATGAACTCTAAAATTGGTTTTATGTCGGGGTCTTCAAGTTGATCTTTTCGAACTTGGTCATCACTCCATGGATCAGGTTCTGATGATATTGGAGTCACTGTCACCTGATAGGCGGTAGGGCTAGTCGTTCCATACTGTTTCTCGATTCGGGAACAATAGTGGCAGTTCTCAGGACAGGGTCTCCTTGATAAAGCGTCAGCATTACCGTGAGATAACCCTTTTCGATGCTTGATCTCCATGTCATATTCCTGGAGCCGCTGTATCCATCTGGCTATCTGGCCTTCCGGATTTTTGAAGTTCAAAAGCCAAGTTAATGAGGCATGATCTGTCCGAAGCAGAAATTTTCGGCCGTAGAGGTAATGATGGAAGTGTTCTACAGCTTTCACTATGGCCAGTAACTCCTTTCTGGTGACGCAGTAATTTCGCTCCGACTTTGATAAGCATTTGCTCCAGTAAGCGATGACATGTTCATTTCCGTCAATTTCTTGGGATAAAACAGCTCCGATGCCCTCGTTGCTCGCATCAGTGTCCAGGATGAAGGATTTTTCAGGCTGAGGATAGGCGAGGATAGGCGTTGATGTTAAAGCCTCTTTCAGTCGTAGAAATGCATCTTCGCATTCTTTGGACCATTCGAACTTTTGCTTGCTCTCCGTCAGCTTATGCAAAGGTCGTGCAATGTTGGAAAAACCCTTTACAAACTTCCTGTAGTAGGTGCAGAGCCCCAGGAAACTTCGCAGCTGATGGATGTTTTCGGGACGACTCCAACTCTTGACAGCAGACACCTTTTCTGGATCAGTTTGCACACCCTCAGAAGAGATGATGTGACCAAGATAGTTCACTTCCCGGCGGAACAAATTACATTTGGACGGACTTAACTTCAGATTGGCTTCCTTAAGCTTTTGCAGCACCTTCCTAAGATTTGCCAGATGTTCTTCGAAGCTGCGTCCCACGATAATGATATCGTCTAAATAGACCAGACAGGATTCGTAGGAAAGTCCTCTTAATACTGTCTCCATAAGTCGCTCGAACGTAGCTGGTGCATTGCAGAGGCCGAAGGGCATCACTTTAAACTGCCATAAGCCTTGTCCAGTTGTAAACGCTGTCTTCTCTCGGTCATCAGGGTGTATTTCAACCTGCCAGTAGCCGCTCTTCAAGTCCAGGGTCGAAAACCACTTGTGTCCGGAAAGAGTGTCCAAGGTGTCGTCTATCCGTGGAAGAGGGTAGCTGTCTTTCTTGGTGATTTCATTCAGCCGTCGGTAATCGACACAAAATCTGGTGGAGCCATCTTTCTTTCGGACTAAGACGATGGGAGAAGCCCAGGGACTGGATGAGGGTTCGATTACATCATTCTCCTTCATCTCTTTCAGGAGGGTCTCAACCTCTTCCTTCTTGGCGAACGGTAGTCGTCTTGGATGCTGTTTAATAGGGAGGTGTTCTCCAGTGTAAATCCTATGCTGCGTTAAATTCGTACGGCCAACATCCTCCGATGTAGATGAAAACAGATGCTTGAAGTCGTCCACCAATTGTTCCGCAGCAGTTCTTTGATCTTTCGATAATGGCGCACTCCCAATTAACTGCGACGTCAAGGATTCAGAAGACACAGTCTCAGGGGAATTGATTCTTCTAATGATGCAGTTTACTGGAGTACAAGTTGCCAACACTTCACCTTTTCGGATATTCCTTGGCCTTTCACTCACGTTGGCGACTCTCACAGGAATTACATCCTTAGAAAGGTCCACAAGCGTAGATGCTACCAGTACTCCTTTTAGGCTATTGCTTAGGTTAGGGTATTCAATGAGTCCAAATCGAAAACTATTGCTTTCTTCAAGGGAGCCAGGTATTAATGATTCTGACCTTGAGGGAATCGATAAATCTGTTTGAGCTATTATTTGATGAGCGGATTTTACATCACTCTCTGCAGGGAAAACGGCTATGTCTTCTCTCATCGAGTGCAGCTCATTAGTCTTGAAGTCGAGAGTGAAGTCATATTTCTTCAAAAAGTCCAATCCGAGAATGAAGGGGTCCGTGATATTAGCGACGAATGCCGTATGATGGTAGGTGGCATTCCCAAACACTATTTCCAAGTCCACTTTACCGTCAATCTCAATTTTGTCACCTGTCACAGTCTGGAGACTTACGCGTGGCGATGTCCACAGCAGTTTCAATCCAAATTCACGAGCCACATCTGTCCTAATGATTGTCACATTGGCTCCAGTGTCAACAATCAGTCTACAGGGGTTCCCATTTACATGTGCGTAAATGAAAAGTCCATCACTGCCACTACTAGAAGAGGAAATCTGCAGAGCTTTAGTAGTGGTGATTTCCTTCCCTCGCGTAGCTTGGCGAGCCGGACAACTCCTTCGCAGGTGTCCTTCACTACCGCATTTCCAGCACTTCTGCTCTTGTTTATTTTGGGCTGTTATGCTGCTCAAATGTCTTGTCAAGTCACCGAGTTGTCTCTCAAGTTCAGCGAGGTGGGACGACCTGGAATCAGACTCATCAGCTTCCTGAGTCCGGATTAGATGGCGATCCACACGGGTTGCTTCTTGGGCGGCCTCGTATCTCATCGCATACACAACGGCCGAACTCAGGTCCTTGACATCCGCCATCCGTAGAGCTTTCTGGATTTCCGGATCTCGAACCCCGTCGATGTAGTAGTTGAGTGCCAGGTTGTCTCGAACATCCGCAGGACAGTCGCAAAAAGCAAGATGAGACAGTCTCTCGACGTCCGCCGCTAGCTCTTGCAGGGTTTCCCCGGTTTTCTGGAAACGGGACTTCAACTGGAGTCGGCTGAAGTCTTTCTGGCACTTCTCACCGAAGCGAAGCTCCAACGCAGATGTGAGGGCGGCGAAATCCAGGCGCTGGCTGTCCGGAAGGGTCTGAAGAATGTCCGCTGCGTCACTTCTCAGGGATGCTGCAAGATGACAGGCCTTGGTAGCAGAGTCCCATCCGTTCGCTTCCGCCACTATCATGAATTGAGTTTTGTAAACCTGCCACGAAGTTTTCCCATCAAATGTGGCAAGTTTAATGGACGGTCGAGCAACCGATGTGGGAGCGCCAAACTGTACAGAGCTGCTTTCCGCGATCGCCAATCTCCTTTCCATGTTTTTAATTTTCTCATCCACATGATTTTTAACTGTTGCGATACGGTTTTCTACTGTTTCAAACTTTTCATCAAAAGCATCAACTCGATGCTCTATCTCATTAAATTTGTTTTCCATCACAGTCTTTACCGAAGTAAGGTCGTTTTTAATTTCCTCTTGGTTAGAAGCTAAATCATTTTTCAGTACCATTAAATCACTTTTCAATTGTTCTTGATTAGCCGCAATGTCATTTTTTAATTGTTCTTGATTTGCAGTAAAACTTGCAGTCAAATCACTTTTTAATTGTTCTTGATTAGCCGCCATATCATTTTTTAATTGCTCTTGATTAGCCGCCAAACTTTCAGCCAAGTCACTTTTCGCAGCATTAATTGCTTCCAGAAGTTGTTTTAATTGGTTATCCATTGCGCGAGTAATCACCATAAAAACAAAGTCTATAAATTCAAACAGTCTTTATGAAAAAATGTCCAAAGTCACACTTACTCCAAGAAAGTCCAGAAGAAGCCCCACGTTGGGCGCCAATTGTAACGGATTCGGTGCGACTTCCACTTTCTTGAAATGAAGACACAGTTCTTGATAAAAACACAGGAAATTTATTTACACTATGTACAGGAAAGATCTTCAACAACTGCTAAATTATTCATCAGCAATTAAGCAATTATCACACAACACCGTAAACTCAACGTTTACACACGTATTTACTTCCAAATACGAAAACACAGCGAAATGCCTCGCTATAAACAGAGCAAAAATGCTATCAGTTCGAAATATCAATCGAAACTAACTGTTTATCCATCGCTAACGGCTTAAATACACCGAAAAGAATTTTCTCAAATATTCCACACGCTTCTCGAAATGCGTTGACCGTTATCAAAGAAAAGAAAGAAAATAGGGGTCGTATACTTTAGCCGAATGAAAAAGGGGTTGTATATTCATTACGGGAAACTATTTACAGGTTACGTCCCTACAATAATTACTATTTACAGAATTTGTAACAATACGTTTTATTTATTAGCTCTCAGAACTATTCATAAATGAGCCGCTCAGAAGCCAATGCGTTTAAATCCATTTTTTGATATTTTCTGATTTTTGAAAATTTTGATGAAATAAATAATAATCTTCTTAGTTATTAAAGGATTTACTCGTTGCTTACTTTTTTCTAGGTTAGACAGCCCTTTTTTTAATAGCTCTGAATACATTGTATAATAATTTCAGAAGCCATTGTGAATAAGTCCACCTTTTATCAATATTTTTTTACAGAAACTTAGAATAAAAAATTAAATTCTTCTTCTTTCGATATTTGTTGGCAACACTAAAAAACAAGAAATTCGTAGTAACTGTAACCGTTACCTTCTAATTAGAATTGTTCGGGTTTTTTGCATGTGCGTCAGAACACAAAAATATTACGTTGAAGTGTTTGCGAAAATTATTGTGGTGTCAAAAACATTAAATAAATTTTCTTTAATAACTGTAAAAACTCTGACTTTTTAAAATAATAAAAAAGATTTATTGTAAGGGTATAAAAACTAAAAATGTCAATGGAAATAGAACACAGTGAAAGTGATACGATATTTCATTCTACCGTATTGATTCTGATACATCGTCAGATAACGAAGATATAGAAAATGATCAAAATAACGGAAAAATTGGTAGAAAATGCAGCAGGAATCCTGGGAAATGGTCGAGAAATGTAATGTATTCAGATTCATTTTCAGGGCAAAATTGAAATATAAAAACTGTGTTAAGTTTACTGAAATTGGTTCAGAGTGAAGATATAAAAGCTGGATCAATTGAACTTAAATTTTTATTTAGTGGCCACAGTTAATTGCCCTATGATGCTGATTTTGCAGTATAGAAGCTTATGCAAAAAAAAAAAAAAAAAAAAAAAAATCCGTACATTTATAACCCTAGTGACTGGTATCATATAATACAAAATAGTAAAAAAAGAACCCTTTCAGAGTTGTCGCAATGAATCCACAAGAATTTCTTTCCACAAAACCATTGGAAGAAGCTGTTACCAACAGAAAAAAATCAACAAGTGGACTAACAGTCAATTGGCTTAATAATGAGATGGGTGAAATTGGAAAGGTCAAATCCAAGCAGCATTAAGTTCAAACATAATTTTGACGAGGATGATACATTTCATGTAATTGATATTCAAAAAAAAAAAAAAAGGTAGGCCAGTAAATTTAAAAAATATAACTCAACCTATATTATATCCTAATGGCAGACTAATTTCAAGAGAAACAAAAAAAGACATCATGTGTTTATTAAAGTATGTACCTCCAATTAAACACGACTTTTACGGGACATTAAGGACAATACGTGGAGATCAAGATTTACATTTAAATAACTTTAAAGAAGATGATGTTTGATATGATGAATAAACATAAAACTTATGATAATAAATCTTATTTTATTATTTTTACATAAATTTCTTATCTTTTTCAGCTGCCAAAAGGTATAAGTCCTAAAATTTTTAAGATGCTGTCATTATTTCAATAAATACGTTTTTATTTACACATCCTGTACATATCTTGTTTTTTTGCAGAGTTTACACCTCGAAAAAATACTTTATACACTTTTCTAATTAGATTTTAAAATTCTTGGTTTATTAATTTAATGTATCAAAAAACATTAATTTTCTCAATTTTTGTGTTTTGGACTTAACCGCATTGGCTTCTGAGCGGCTCAATCAATATGCCTGTGAAGCAAGCCTAAGATGATGCTGATGCGCTCATTGCTCAAAACTTGACTTATTAAATCTCACAAACAAATTGTAATTCTAGGTGAGGATATTAACCTCCTTAGTGTTTAAGTAATACTGATAGCTCGAACTCCTCCCATCAAAAAAAAAAAAAAAAAATCTCAAGTAGTGGAAAGGAAGATGAAGCAGAAACATTACTGTTCCACTATTTTAGAGAGTATATGATGCAAAAAAAAGAATCTTATTCCTCCATGCTCTTTTTTGTTGCGGTGGAACATCTGCTATATTGTTCTGAGATAATCAAGATTCAAGTTACCCACACTAGTTGAATCCAGAAAAGATTTAGAAAATACATATATTTTTTAATTCTTATTGTTGCAGTATAAAACTAACTTAAACATAAGTAACAGTTTAAAAAATTTAAGAACAGTAATTTAGCTTGCAATTTGATTTTATATCAGAAATAGCTTTGGACTTAATTCGCTTTAGCTCTACACGCCTCTATCTCGATCCACTCAAAAACGATTGGTGATAGAAGGTTGACATTTTGTATGCAGGTCCTGTACAACATCTAATTTAGCACCTCTCAATTAAGTTGCAATTGGCCGAGCGCCTGTACGCTCTCTTGTATTACTATGTCTCAAAAACGGAATTATCTTCTGAATGCATGTATGGGAATGTTTCATTTATTTATTTTATATACCTGTGCTTCTGACTCAGACCAACGTAAATCACATAATCACTATTTCAATGGAGAGAGGAAAAACGTTTGCCTGTTGCATACGAAGGATGGTACTTGCGCTTTTTAAACACCGGTGAATAATTACAAAGGAGTTTTGTTTAAGAATTACGTTCAAATGGCTCGATGAGGAATAGAATTCTAAACTACATACAGTGTACTAATAAACTGAAAAGTCGCAATTTTTGGACTATCGCTACTCTGGCTCTGAGGTACGGATATGATCCACATTGGCATTGCTGTTTATATATTAATTCGTCCACCGTCCCTATTAAATTTGGTTTTTCATTTGGAAGTCGAACGAGAGTAGTTTCCCCTTTTCAGCACTAGCAGCTAGAAGTAAGACACAAAATGACACCTTCTTTAACGTGTTGTTGTCCAACTGGAAAAGTTGCGGCATGCCGATCTGCTGCTACTAACTCAATTGATCCGGAGCACAGATAAACGCCTTGCGCACTTCGCAGGTCGTTAGTATTAAATATTCAATGGCTCAATTTCACGAGCGAAACTGTTTGTCCGACGTGCTTTTAGAATCTTTTTTCCATTCGTCAATCTTTCGAGAAAGTTGGGACGTCTAATGGGTTTTTTTCCTTCTGAACCGGCTTTCATTAAATTTTCGTCGAGTCTCTTTTGATTAGGTATTGTTAGTTTAATGACACGCTGGCAGATGAATGTGCACACGAAAATTCCTCCTTTTTTTTTCGATGGCCGAGTCACGAGACTGTAATTATAAAAATAGAACTCTAGCCACAGGTAGGTCCTTGGCACTTGCGTCGGCAAATTATTTTCATATGCAAATTGTTCTCTAATGTGTAATTGCGTTTCTGTGTTTAGCCCCGATCGTTGCTATAGAGATGCCGCTGCGTATTTGTCTTTATTTTTTCGTTACGATCGCTTTTGCCCCTCCTTTAACATTTCACTCACACAATTCTGCCTTCGTTATTATGGGTTACGCACCCATTTCATGCTCAGAATGTAATGACTCGGTTACTTATTTGGCTAGAGCGCTGTCACTGCCGCCGTTAACCCCGCTCTTTCCCTCCTTTTTTTTCTCTTTTTAAACTTTTTATTATTATAGCTGCCGTTTGCTCCTTTTTTTTATTTGTTTCTTCCACTCACCACTTCCCTTCCTTTTTAATCGTAATACTGGCCGCCTGTGTCAACAAGTCCGATGGTTTGAGGGGTTAAATGGCTCCCAGTGGAGAAAAGAGGTCTCGGTTATGCAGGAGTTTCAATTGAGCTCTGCGTTAAACGCACTTACGAATTAAGAAGCATTTGATTTCGATTTGTAATCAGTTTTCGCTATAAATGGTGTCGGAGGGAAATGCATAGATTCGCGGCATTCTCTCTCGATTGTGCTTGAATATTTTAGTGTAATTCTGAAAAGTAAAAATTTATTTATTTCGCGCATATTTTTATGCAAGAAAATTGGTTGGTAAAATTCTTATGCAAAGCATTTCTCAGCAGAAGGGGACTTGAACAAGATAATAGCTTAAATGAAAAATTATCATATAAGCTTTGTGCTACAATATGATTAAGGTGAAAAAACAACGTAAATAAAGCACAAATATTCGAGAAAATGCAGCATATAGCTATTTCAAGGCTACAATGGAGCCTCTTCATCAATGCAAAAAGCTCACCAACACAACCAAAAGTTACGAGAGAACTGAAGGGCTCCATGATGATGGCTGATGAAGAGGCTCCATTGTAGCCTTGAAATTCGCAACTCCAACGAACTATAGGGGGCACTGAAGTCACTGTCTAATGGCGGAATTGAAAACTAAAACAAACGCACATGGGCAGTTCTCAAAAGGTGGGAACAAAAAAGTTAACTTTGAGCAATTTCAAAAATTTTCGAATTTGACATCAATTTTGATTTTATTCTATAGTATGCATACCTAGAACACAATATATGAACATGAAAAGACAGCAGGTATTAGTAAAAATTGTTAATTAGCAAATTAAATCAGCAATCTGTAGGTAACAGATTTTGGACATTGCTTTCCTGTAGGTAACGGATTTTGGACATCATCATAACGTAAGTTTCATCATTTTTGACAATTGTTAATCTGATTTTTAACTTTTCCAATGAAAATTTTATTTATTACTTTTTAAATTTTGCAATTTAATAATAAAGAGGATATTAATGAAATACTTGAATGGCTATACATGCTGCTCCTTACATTTAATAAAGTTTTGGAATGATTTTGAAGAAATTGATGCAAAGTTAAAAAAAAAGCTTCAAATTAAAAATAATACAATTGTAAAAAGTGACATCAGTTTTAATAATGAATATTTTTTCTAATGTCATAAGAATTAAAATGATGTCTAAAAAAATAATTGAAGAAAGAAATTCGTATTTCTATTTGGAGATCGTTAAATTATGTTTCCAAAAGAAAGAAGAGAAAAAGAATTCTAAAATAATAAAAGCGGAAAAAAAAAAAAAAAAAAATTGCTAGCGCAGGTGATAAAGTCGCCAAAAGTGGTACAGCTGACGATAAACTACATTTATCAGACTGGAATTCCCCTCTGGTAACCTTTAGCGTATCGTATACTGTGTTGTCGCTAGCGGAAGTTTGCTTGGCGATGTTAGCGCAAAATGGCTTTCGTTCGATCATAGAAAGCCATGTTACTACTGTAATTTATGCATTGTTCAATGTGTAACGTATTAATTATGCAAAATACCAATGGATTAAAAAAGATAACATTATAATAACCTTTTTTATTGAGGTTAGAAGACAGTGGATCATCAAAAATTATGAATAAACGGACAGAATTATCGGCATCAAGATCGTAACGCCATTTGGACATCTCACATGTATGTTTAAGAAAAATCATTTTTCTTCTAAGTTACTGCATAAAAGCTTATGAAAACACTTTTAAACAATTAAAAATTGATTCTGAGGATCGATAAATACCTTTAAAACAAAAACATCATATACTTAGTTCTCAAATAATAGCATTTTAAAGATCGCAACTTTTGGACATACATCAAATTTCAAAGTTACGTTTTTTTTTAATCGTTTACAAAGTAAACAATCTATCTTTATTTTTGTTATCTGTGTAAAATATTAACAAAAAGTTATTCAGTGTAAGATTCATACCTTTAATTTTTTTTTGAAACGTATGGAAATAATTTAAAAAAATTTTTTTTTAATGGTACATTTGCTCAGTTAACGTTTTGGTATGTCCAAAATTGTGCCTTTTAGCAAAGAAAATATTTTTTTAATGGCATTTGAAGAGCATTTTTTCCATAATTTATGTCAATTCTTGTCTCTATACAGTATTATAGTTTAACTCAAAAATTTTTGAGTTAATTAAAATGAAAGTTATTTGGTGTTGAAGCTTCAAAGTTGAGGTCTGTGTTTGTTCCCACCTTTTGAGAACTGCCCACATGGTAACGAAGAAAATGCTAAAAGTGTTGTGATTTTTGTTCGTACGTATGATTTTTTTCGCTTTATTCTTTTTAAATTAATTTTCAAAGTCTTGTGGATATTCTGGCCCACGTAGAAAGAAATGAGAATTCAAGAAGCATAACTAAACGTCAAAGATTAACGCAAACTACGTAGTTCGTAGTTCTAAGCAGCTATTTCCATGATGTTGAATTCGATATTTATCAATTCTTGATAAAACTAAATAATAATTGTGGCCTGACAAGAACAACAATTAATGCTAGAAAATTCAATATGACATTACAAATTATTATCGAAAGAAGATGATACTTCTTTGCCTTGCTTGGCTAGCGCTTATTTTTTTTCCATTTGTAGCTGAGTTATTTCTCTCGAATTCCCTAATCGGTTCATTTAAAAATTTTCTGTTTCGATTTTTCTAATTTCTGAGTTACGATTTAATTGTGTCATGTTATGCAAATCATCAACAAAATTCTCACGGATATATGGTGGTAGTTTTCTTTTCAGTTGATTGACCATTATTTCTTTTCACTTATCGAATTCTGTAATCTTACTACCATTTTATTCCACTCATGATAAAAATTAAAAATGGTTTAACTAAAAACGCGAAATCTCGCCAAGGCTACTTTGCTCGCACAATACCAAAATTATAACCCTAAACAAATTTGGCGAAACCTTTCAGCTGAGAATAAAAGGAATAAAGTAAATTCTTTCTAGGTTAAACATTTTTCATTTTGTTCTACGATAATAAATCCAAGAAAATATTTTGCATACTGTCCATTCCAAGTAAATGCTGCTGTAAAATATGATTAGTTAAATTAATTTAAGATTAAAAAAAGCTCATATTCTTACAAATTCATACAATAAAAATTTTTACCTGGTATAACGTTATCCAATTTTGTTAATCCAGAGTTTTCTTGTTTACGCGTCCACCATTTAATACTTTTTTGAAAGAAATAAGGAAAACTAACATTATTTTGAGAAGCTCGAGAATACTCTTAGGGGACGAATTAATATCTGTAGCTGAAAGCAAACTAAGACACATCGATTGCGTTAATAAATACTCAGAACAAACTGCCTGTGTTTACGTCAACAGACACACATGGAACTAAAACGTGGCAATGTTTTAGTTCATTCGGCAGTTTTGTAAATCACCGCAAGGTAGCGTATTCGAGCGCTGGAGTTCCGAATAGCTATATGCTGCATTTTCTCGAATATTTGTGCTTTATTTACGTTGTTTTTTCACCTTAATCAAGATAATAGCTATTGTCAGGAAAGGCGTCTGAGAGAGAGAGAGACCTCAAAATTTTTATGATTTGTCCGAGGTTTGTGAACGTTCCAGAAAAGGTGTTACAGTAGATTTTTCCGTTACTAGTGTTCGCCCAGTGGTCGAAATTCGACCATATTCATAAATGAATATTTGAGAAAATTTGTATGAATTTAACTATTTCCAAAATTTTTATTTCTACTCTTACTCATGTTTACTGCATATCTGGAAGCATACAATTTTTATATGTACACAAAATAACAAACAGTAATAATTTATTTCAATTTTGCTTTTTGTCTGTTAACCTCAAAATAAATGGATGAAAGGGGATATTTCGGTAATGGAGTCGTTTCCGAAATTTTAAAAGTATTTTTGTTTTTATGAAAGAGCATGCTTAAAAACAAAGATTTTAACCATTTTTAAAATAATTTGAAAAAAATTAATATTTTTTAACTATTGTTTTAATCGATGCGCAGATTGAAATTCATTTTTTACGTTTCTGCACATGGCATCAAAAGCGATGAAATGCCATTCACTGATGTCATTAGCGCACAGCGCAAATTATCATAACCTGGAAACATGGGTGACAGCAAAACGTAAAAATTTTGCTCTGGTATGGAGTAGCGCGCCAAAGTACATCACTTGTAACGTCATAAAGTCCACGCTTTATTTCCGAAATCAAACATTAAAAAAATAATAACTAACTTTCGGGAAAATAAAAGTTTTTCTGGCTCCATGTTATTTCTTTTGCTTGTTCTATCAATTTCATAGACTAAAAGTAGTACTTTTAACTAAAGAAAACAACCCCATCAAGAAATTGGTGTGGTCGTCAAATTCCTGGCTTGAAAAATTTTATTTTGGATACCATGTTGTTTTGTGCTTATCCTATGCAAATTGACATTTCCCTGCTCTTTGTTTACGTATGCAAAGGAAAAACATTTTTCGCGCTGGCATTGGAAACAAAAAATTTCACGCCAGTGGATAAAAATCGCCAATCATCCAATTTTAGAATGGAATGAAGTAGCATACAAACCTCAGTTTATACGTAAAACTTCTGCGTGAACAATATTACTTACAAAACTTATACTATTACTAGCTGCGTCGCCCGGCTTTGCACGGTCTACCTCGAAAATAAAAGTTATGTCAAGTGACGCCTGTTCAACCCTCAGGCTTGAACAAAAAGAAAAGAAAAAAAAAATCAGTAAAGTTTTGCGGCAGTTTGCGGGGAAAACAACCAAAAAGTAAACATTTTAAATCTCACGAATACAGGAAAAGCCTTTAAAACAAAATCAAGAATGTTACTTCTTCATATTCGAGAAAGAAAATCGCAACATATCTTTCGTCTGAATGATTTTCTTTACCCCCGCTATAAATTTTAATAAAAGCATTGTTGCCGAAAGTTGAGATGAAGCACTGAAAAATAATTTAAATGGAGGAAAGCCTTCGAAAAATATGGATTTTATTTTGAAATCTAAGAGTCATAATTAATAATTTTAAATTGATATCTCCGCTAATTATTATCGGAGGATTATGTTAAATAGCCAAACATGACGACGGGAAGATGACGAATCCATCGATACCTGGTTCGATGGTCAGTTCACTGTCGTTCGGGAGAAGAAGCTTGGACATAGATAGATAGATACTCAGATTTTATATGTATAAGACTAGCTGCGTGCCCGGCGTTGCACGGGCTACCTAAAAAATGTAAGAGCAGTCCAGTTGATGCTTTTGTAGTACACTGACACTAGTTTCTAACGTGTTAAGGAATAGATAAATGCGCGTAAAGCAAGGTTTGCAAAACACCAGTAAAACATATTTTTGCCAAAACACCTCATCAACGTTAATAATCGTTATCAATGATACAAGTTATGAGTACATTTTCAGTCAGCACAAAAGGGGAAAATATATGCATTATCAACTATAATCTTTACTCACGTTAAACTGAATTACATCTGATAGACTATATCGGAAATATTTATGCACAATAACAATCCGCTTTTTACATAAAATAGTCTACTACCCGGCGTTGCCCGGGTGTTTATTAATGCAACATACCACTCAGATAAATATTTGGATGGATTCTATCCACATGGTCGTACAAGAATTACATCAATCCGTTTTCCAGATACAAACCCTCAAAGAACTCAAATAACTTGTAAATCACTCATTTACTTTACGACGTGCACGGTCCTCCTCGAAAATGAAAGTTATGTCATGTGACGCGTATTTAACAATCAGGCTTGAACAAAAAAAAAAAAAAAAAAAAAAAAAAAAAAAAAAAAAAAAAAAAAAAAAAAAAACAGCAAAATTTTGCTGCAGATTACGGCAAAATAATCGAAAAGTAAACAACTTAAACACCCTGATTACAGGAAAAGCCTTAAAACAAAAGCCTAATTTTATTTCTTTATATTCGAGAAAAAAAATTGCAACAGATGTTTCTTTTCAATGATTTTCTTCACGCTGTAAATTTTATTAAAAACGTTCATCCGGAAAGTTGAGTTGAAGCACTGAATAATAATTTGAATGGAGTAAAGCCTTCGAAAAATATGGATTTTATTTTGAAATCTAAGAGTCATAATTAATAATTTTTAATTGATATCTCCGCTAATTATTATCGGAGGATTATGTTAAATAGCCAAACATGAAGACGGGAAGATGACGAATCCATCGATACCTGGTTCGATGGTCAGTTCACTGTCGTTCGGGAGAAGAAGCTTGGACATAGATAGATAGATAGATACTCAGATTTTATATGTATAAGATTGAGTAATTTGCTTTGACATCGTCATTAGAAATATAAATTTCCAAGTATGAAATGAACGAACTCTACTCGTGGCAACATATTAACTGTCCATTCGAAAACACTGGACGTCGCAAAAAAGGTACAACTTTAAAAAAAATTTGATTATAGTTAAGAGCGGTGCATAACTGATGTCACACCTTTCAACACTTTTGACCCTCTCCCCCTTTTGTCACAAATTTTGCACTTCACAATACTCCTTCTTCCCTTAGTCACATGTCACGCTGTTTTCCATAAACGTTCCTTTTGTAGCTTGTTATCACATTCTCCCCGTTGTATGCCCCTCTTGTCATGTCTTTCCTATCCCTTGTCACAATCTGTTACTATTTCGTGAACCCCACCTTAAAGCGGGACTTCATTATTTGTGGACAGCCCGTATTTTGTGGCAAACGTATGCAAATATACATTTCCCTACTCTTTGTTTTCGTATGCAAAGTAGAGATGAGACGGGCTCAGCCCGGGCCCGACAGCCCTAGCCCGAGCCTGGGCCCGAAGCGGGCTCGGGTTCTAAAACTGAAAATAGATTTCGGGCTCGGGCTGAAGCACACATATTCAATTGCCAATCTCCATACAAATTCAAAGCAAATAAACATTTTCCCACTGTGAGAAAATGAAAGGAACATTTAAATCAGTTCAATCAATGTCAAATTTACCCCCTCCCTCCCCCCCCCCAAATTAATTTAAAAAATTAACGCTTATTTATAATGTTTTTTTGGCGATTACTATTACAATATATCATACAGTAATGCATTTGAAGTGGAGCATTTTAAGAAAATTTAGAAACTTCTGTTAATGAAGAACATTTGACGTAACATTTTTCATTAACAGAGAGATCATGTCAGACTGTAGAAGGCTTAGTTTTTGATACAAGAAAGTTTCCTTCAGACTCGGGCGGGCTCAGATTTTGGTCCGAGACAATATCATTCGGGCTCGGGCGGGCTCGGTTACAAATTTTCAGGCTCGGGCGGGCCCGGGCTCTCAAAAATGAGCCCGAACTCATCTCTAATGCAAAGTAAAAACATTTCTCGAGTTGCAATTGGTGCAAAAAATTTGATGCCAATAGATGAAGAGCGCCTGCCATTTTAACAATTGTCGAAATCTTCTCGAATGAAATGATCCTGCAAAACTCAGATTATACGTAAAACTTCTGCATGAACAATGCTTCTTTTAATAAGTTTAATATTATTGAATAAGTTGCCTTGACCTCTGCCATTAGAATTTTTAAGTTCCAAGCAGTCAAATAAACGAATCCTACTTGCTACATTAAAAATTGTCCATTCAGAAACACTGGATGTCACAATAAAAGTGCTATTTTTAAAATAATCGTGTTTGTGATTTGTTTACGGTTTAGGGGAAAACTGACAAATGCACTTTTTAAAATTGTTGATCCCTCTACCCTTTTTCGCAAAGTTTCGCACTTCATAAACCCTTTTCTCTTTGCCACATTTCATACTGTTTTTCATAGACGTTCTGATATAAAAAAAAAGTTTGATGTCTCATTCTCCCCATTGTATGTTCCTCTTGTCATTTATTTCCTCCGCCTTGTCACTAACGGTTACAATTTAATGAACCCCACCCTAAAGAGGGACTTGATTCGTAGTCAGTTCCTTGCAAATAGACATTTCTGTACTCCTTTTTTAAGATTGCAAAAGAAAAATATTTCTCGCCCTGGTATTGTTGCCAAAATGAATCAAGTTCGCCAATTTCACAATGGAGTCGTTTCCAAAATTTTAAAAGTATTTTTTTCTGAAAGAGCATGCTTAAAAACATAGGATCTAGCCATTATTTAAATAATTTGTTTAAGTTTAATATTTTTAAAAAAATACTTAAATCGGGGCGCTTTCATTATTTACGCTTCTGCCGATGACATCACAAATGATGAAATGCCATTTAGTGTTGCCATTCACAGAGCAAAATATTTAATTCGCATCTTTACTCACGTGTACTGGCAACGATGTGGTTGATAGCAAGCGTAGAGCACAATTTTAATTTGCTTCTTGATTATCATGCTGTGGAAACGCGATAGAAAGATGCGCCAAAGAGCATCATTTGTGACGTCATCAAGACCACACCTTATTTGAAAGATCGGACATTTTGAAAAAACTAATTAAAAAATAACTGTTGGGAAAATAAAAGTATTTTCTGGGTTCAAGTTATTATTATTATTATTATTATTATTTTGCTTATTCCATCAATTTCAGTGACAAAAAGTACTACTTTTGACTGAAGGAAACGACCCCATTATAGAAGTCGTTCTGAATGAAACGATGCTGCAAAACTCCCTTAATACGTAAAACTTCTGTACAAACAATATTCTTTGTAAAAGTAGGCATGATCTTGCCGTTAAATTAAAATTTCCAACAGTCAAATGAACGAACTCTACTCACGGCAACATATAATGGGGTCGTTTCTAAAATTTTAAAAGTATTTTTTTTAAAGAGCATGCTTAAAAACATAGGATCTAACCATTTTTTAAATAATTTGTTTAAGTTTAACATGTTTTAAAAATTTCTTAAATCGGTGAGCTTTTATTGCCATTCATTGTTGCCATTCACAGAGCAAAATATTTTATTCGCATCTTTACTGATATGTATTGGCAACGATATGGTTGATAGCAAGTGTAGAGCGCAATTTTAATTCGCTTCTTCAATATCATAACGTGGAAACGTGGTAGAAAAATGCGTCAAAGGGCATCATTTGTGACGTCATCAAGACCACGCCTTGTTTGAAAAATCTGACATTTTAAAAAAATAATTAGAAAATAACTGTTGGGAAAATGAAAGTATTTTCTGGGTCCTTGTTATACTTTTTTTGCGTATTCTATCAATTTCAGTGACAACAAGTACTACTTTGGAATGAAGGAAACAACCCCATCGTCCATGCAAAAGCACTGGACGTCGTAATAATACGCCAATTTTATAAAAAGGTGTATCTTGAGATCTGTTTGTGGTGATAGCGAATGCAGGTATTATTGGGAGCTGGAATTGAAAGCCGTCGCTCACTCTGTAAAATGATTTATTTAAATATTAAAATCGCGAAAACATAATCAAAATGAAAATAGTTTAAATGCCTGTAGTTACCCAAAAAGCCTCAATAATAAAAACAAATGCAAAAGCAAATAAAAATGAATTTTCACCAACTTTTAATTGCTCCTAGCGCGTTTTCTAGCCATTTTTATTTTAGCGGATTGGCATTTTCGAATGGTAGAACGTGTTTTATAGTATTTTGCACGAGCTTTCCTACCATACCAAGCTCGAAGCGCTAAAATGCATTTTTCATGTAGAAAGAGCTGTTTAAAAAAACCAATTAAAACTTAATGTTTCACGCTTACAACAATGAATTTCAACAATGGAAAAGAGATAAAATTAAAATTTTTCAGTTTCGCTAACAAAAAAACGCTTATAACTTTTTTTCTAGTGGATTTAGGTTATTGGACCTTGGGCGCCCTGACAATTTCTTCTTCGGGAGTATTTTTTAAAGACCTTTCCAACTATATCAAATTCGAAAAAACTGGACCATCCGTTCGCGTAAAAAGAGCAATTTAGGACGAAAATGCGTTTTTTATTAATATCTCCGTTAATTAGCGTTCGATTTCAAAAAATTTTATTGATGACATTAAAACTCTGCAATAGCTACCGAACAAAAAAAGAATGAAGGAAATCGGTTCGCAAACAGAGGAGAAATCGGTACCGAAAGAAAACGGCTTGCCTATTAATATATAAAGATACAGAATAATCTTGGATAGTAAGAATCCCGTTTAACCTATTTTTCTGCGAATTAACTGTACAGGTAAACATTTATTATAGTATTAAAGTAGCTAATAAGCAGTAATTTATCACCCCTAAGGCAGAACTACGTGCAATATACCATTCATCCACAGCCAGGGTTGGCAGGTTTCTGCCGAGGCGGTAAAAACCACTGGTAGAAACCGGTTAAAACCGACATGGCAAAAAACCCCTTTCTGCCACATTTATGGCAGAAACTGGCAGAAACTCAAAAAATGACATAAATGCAATTCCTGACATACAATAGAAAATGTATAAGAAAAATAATTAAATATTAACCCAAATACAATTTATTTACAACACTATCACCATTCAAAATCAAATTTTACATTGGTTACACACTGCAGCAGCCTGTAACAAAATACAAGTTTTGACGCTGTTTCTAAACCTAAACAATTTCTCAATTTGTTGTGCACAAAGGAGAAATTTGAGAAGATTCTTTCAATCCCAGCAAAACTAGCTGGCATTATCAGCAAAGAACAAGCAAGATTCACATAACTTTCATCTATAGCACATTTTTTCAAATTGAACCACCATGCGGTAGCTGGCGTAGTTGTTATAACTTGATTGGAAAAATAGGTTTCAGGAAAAGGGGCCAATTTGTTTTGTAATACTATGGTATAAGATACATAATCAGGGTTAATATTTGTGAGTAAAGTTCGGGCACTTTCTTCTTGATTACATGATAAATTTACTCCCAAATACTTTGGATGGAACATATAGCCTAGTAAATGGTTATCAGTAACTGCTTGATTAAATCTGTGCATCACTTCCTTCTCAAAAGCACACATACGAGCGTCTTTTGTTAAATGAATCCAAACATCGCAAGCATCTGCAATTGAGCAGTTCTCTTTTTGAACTGAATCCAGCGCAATAGTAGCAGGTTTTATTTGCAGCAGCAAGTGTTAAACTTCTTTGTGAATCATCTGATTATTTATAATCTGAAAAATACCTTTGTCATGAATATCATCTTCATATTCTTCTAGTATTTGTAAATAATATGGCAATTCTTCATAAATGACTCTAAGCAGTCCACCTGGCTATTCCACCGTGTATTACTAGGTGTATGTGGTTTCACAGCTTTTGGGTACTCCTTTAGCCAAGCTCCTTGCCTGTGATGGTTTCTGAAATATTTCTGGACTGAAACCACATATTTAATAAGAGAATCTGGTGTGATATCCAGTCCAAGAAGATTTAAGTAATGAGCTGAACACCCATAAGTTGTAACAGATGGCATTTCTTCTTCAATAATTTTCCTCATTAACTCCATCTTGTGTTCATTATCAGTTACTAAAGATAATACTTTGCAGTCATATTTCGTTTCAAGCTCTATTATTGCATTTTTCGCTAAATCAGCACAGTAAGTTGCAGCAGCAGGAGCTCTTTGAGAATAGCTTTATTCAGTTATATTAAGTGTAAAATGACAAGTTCCGAGTTTAAGGCTGTTCCGGTAGAAAAACATGCTAAACTTGACTCTTTGGGAACAGCGACAAAAAAAATCTAATCGCCGGATTGCAATGAAACTTTTTACTATATCAGATGAATGTGTAAAAAACAACGTGCATGAAGTAAATTGCTGCTGAGTTACCTACATTTATCACAAAATGATATTAAAAAGTACCTTTTGTCAAATATGAAATATTTCTCTTAAACACATTCATGAAAAATCATCTAAACACAGAGATTCGAGATTTTTTTCTCTGAACCATAGAAACAATGTAGACGCATTGCAATTGAAATATTTTGTAAATATCATTAAAAAATTTTTCAATGCTCACGTGTTCTGAAACCTTACTCGATTCTGTCCACTAATCTTATAGTTGCCTAAAGTGCCAATAGATGGCGTCAAAAACTGGAATAAGTAAGGATACGTGAAATTAAGGTCTATTTTATTAATAGCTCGGTTTTTTTCTCATTTTTATGCTAATAAATGATTCCATATGGACCATAAACTTTCTGTAACAAGTTTCATTCCTTCATATTCTTCATAAATCAGTCTAGATTTTTTTTTTCTCTAAAACCAATTGTTCGTGATCGCGTGGGGATCCCGCCGGACAAATATCGCCATCAGTGAGTTTTGCAGATGAACTAGATTTTTGCGAAAAAGTGAGGCTTTCCATGCGTATGCCTGAAGTGATGGCCAGTGGTATCGGATGTCAGTGCTTGTAGCTTGTGCTTGAGGCGGCAGTGATTGTAGTCGAGGAAAGAGAAAGGGGGGGAGGGAGGACGTCCCTGGTGTGTATTTTCCGTGTTGTTAGAAACAGGTGGGTGAACAAGAAGTGGAGGGTTGGCCTACGAGTGCTCGCCACAGAATCTTTCCTAATCCGCAATGAATATCTTTCTAAATTGACGCAACAGAGATCATTAAAATTTCGTGATATTTTATTTCAACAACGATTTTAACTATTTTTCAAGAAGTAATTAATATTTTCTAATGTTAACGAAGGACAAAGATGATCTGAAAATAGTTCTTATTTAATAAAAAAAACCTTGCTCAATCCATTTGCGCAGGTGTGACATCTTTGTGCATATATTTGCCCTTTATAGCAAAGTATTATGTATGATAATATATGAACTTTCAAAAAAAAAAAAAAAAAAAAAAATTGAACTTGAAAAGTAAAGATTTTTACATATTGTGTGCGTACGCGTAATAGGCTCAAATCATTACCTTGTAGACACGAAACTTTTTAGAAAGTAGGTACTTCGTATATTATGTAACGTTTAAAGGTTTTTATATTTGAATGTATCAAAATTTTAAGACAAAGCTTAAAATTCTGGGAATAAATTGCAAATACAAGAATAAAAATGTCAAATTTGTGCAAATGGATTAAGTAAATCTTCATCTCAATTTTATACTTTAAAGTTTTAGACTTGGAAAAGTAACAGATTAAGTAAACATTATATTGATAAGCGTTTATTTAAATTGCACAAGAAGTATTATAGTGTGATCCGCGAGTTACTGACCGTCAGCCAGTAAGTTGAACTAACTTGTAACAAAGGTTTTGATTTGACCATTATGAAGGTTACGTACGATATACTTACAGAGACATCTAGAAGTTTTCAAGGAAGTCACTTTTCTTACTGGTGCAAATTGTTATCAGATAAAATGTTGAATCACCTTTTTCTAGGTTAAATTTAATTTTACAGGTTCATTTACTGAGATATGCTGATCAATGCTTATTCTCAGTGAAGGAAAAAAAATGCATTTAATAACTATCCATTTATGCTGTTTGTTATTGAAGGTTGGTCGATTACATGCATTGATCTAAAATGCCTTCAACGCCAGTAATTGACAAACACGATCTACCTGTAGTAATGACATAGTTAAATGCTAGTTTTAAAGCTTTTTTCTTTATACCAAAGTAATTACAAACATTTTTATGCTAAAGATATGAATGTGTATAGTACAACTTTTATTGAGAAAAAAAATATTTTAACCATTAATTGATTAGCTTGGTTAATTACTAATGCTCCAGATCAGCGGTTCCCAACCAGCATGTTGTGACTTCCAAGGGAGTCGCGAAGAATTTCTTATAAGAGAACACATTCAAAAACATATCATTAAACAGTTTAAAAACTAAAATATGTAGAGGAAAAAAATCATTTTAGAGAAGCATCAATACTTGAGCGTAGTGGCGAATTTAAAGAGCCTGATGATCCCTCAGCATTATTACATTTTGGTTTACGGACTTGCATCCCTACAAATTGCCGCGAAAGAGTCGAAAAAAACCTCCCTATAACTTTATCTAAAATTGTCTGAAAGTTCGTTTTTGGAACTTCAATATCGAATTTTTTTGTGAGACAGTCTCTTAACCCCAACCCTCATCCTGAAAGATGTCATGTGATTGCGTTTTCAGGACTTAATTTTGGAAATATTTCGAGAAGTTCCTAGATTTTGGAAATATTTCGAGAAGTTCCTAGAAGTCTTTTCTATTACTATTTAGCAATTTCTATAAATGCAGCATGAAGGAAACAAAGCTTCTAAAGATTAATATTAAAAAAAAAAAAAAAAAAACTACATTAGATTGACAACTTTTATTAGTAGATTTAATAGCCAAAAAGAAGACATTTCTAAAATATGTTGCGATTAATTTACCGAAGTTTCCGCGGTTAAAAAGATGAACCCTTGGTATAACGAAATCATTTCTGATCTAAACTTCAAATCGAAGTAAAAATGCTCTCATCTCATTTCTCTGCAGCGGTTTTGTTTGCTTTTCCGATTCCTTCGCGCTGTCAATGCCTGAAGGCACTTGAGGGGTGTGTTTCGAACAATGAAAGACATTCCTCACTGACTCCTCTGAAGAACAATATCTCCTCCACACAAATTCCGGTTTGTCCCCTTTTCTGGATGTCGCGTAAATCCTGTCAGTTGTAAAACTATTTGCGGCTAAAACGTACAACGAGCATGATGCTTTCGTCACAACCAGGGTGCAACATTTTGCGCCATCTATTGGGTAAAGGAAGTTTTTTTCATAAAATGGGACACTCTTAATGAAATAAAAAAAATCTGTATTTATTTAAATATTTGATATATTACACTTTTTATCTCGAATGCAAACAAAATAATTATAAACAAACTGAAAAATTTGTTACTTACAACATTACAAGGCTAAAATTTCTAACACATAGCAATTTCAACTATGATACATTTTACTTTGCTTTGGAAATCTAAGTCTTGTTATTTAACATATTTTTACACTAATTATTTATAACTATTATATTAAGTTTTTGAAATGACGAAATGGGGTTATATTTTTTATTTTACTTAATTGCGTGTCATTAAGTAATTACTAGAGCTATTAAAAACATTTTCTAGTTTTTGCCAGTTTCTACCAGTTTCTGCCGGTTTTTACCGGTTATAACCAGTTTCTGCCACTGGCAGGGCAAAAACCAGTTTCTGCCGGCAAAAAGCCAACCCTGTCCGAGGGTGGGACCGTGTCTTTGATCTTCTAGTTTCGCCGCTTCGTGGCTAAAGGAGGGGGGAAACGGCCGTCTCTGACGTCATCCTGGAAGCACTGACTTGCGTATTTCCATAGCTCAATACTGTCAATTTTAATTTTTCTGCTCGCACTGTTTATCGCACGGGCTCCCCTTGCCCGTGCCTTGGGCATGACATTTCCAAGAAACAAGATAATTTTTCATACTTCATTTAAATTATTTTTCAAAAACTATCCCAGTGCTTTGAAATAAATTCTTTAATTCTTAGTATTCCTTCCTATATTGTTTTCCCTTTTTCATTCGGTGAGGGGGGGGGGGTGTAGTTTATAATGAATTTAAAACACAAAAGAAAAAATAACTAATTACGAAAATTAAGAGCAGCTGCAACATAGGTTTTGGTATAATTGGAAAAAAGGGGTCAGACAGTGATAGGGGCGGACGGGCCCGCCGGCCGATGCGCCCTCAGTGCACCTTCGTTATTATTATTTTCTTTTTTGCACCCTCAAATTTGTGTGACTTCGTTTTTTTTTTTCGTTCATTCATTCTTTTTTTTTTTTTTTTTTTGCACCCCTTCAATCCTGAGCCTCTTCTTTTTCTTTTTTTTTTCTTGCTTCCTCAAACCTAAGCTCAGTTCTTCTTTCATCCCTTTAACCTGTGTACCTTCGGTTTATTTATTTTGTTTTACTTAATTTTTTACGAACTAAAACCTGTGCGCTTTAGGGGTGTCCCCCCCCCCTAAACCTGTGGGCTTTCGAGGTTTTTTTTTTTTTTTTTTTGAAACCTTTGGAGTCAAAGTTGGTTCTATCTTGGGGAATCCTGTTCGCCCCTGAATAGTTATGGATTTCAGAGTGGTTTTTAAAAAAATACCTATGAATTCGAAATGTTATGCACTTTTTTGTTATTTCATAATCAATGATGTTTATTGAATGATATTATTTAAGAATGTAAATTAATTGGAGATTAATAAAAAATATGCATATATTTGATGACTTGTGCATCTTTTCATTTCAATTCGTATTAATTCGTATCGCTTCATAATTATTTCCGTTTTATAGTTGTGTACCTGAGTGGTTATTCTTTATTTTTTTTTTCGAGTTTAAAATCTTCTTATGAAACATACTTACCTGTACACAAGAAGCAAAATATTTAACAAAAATTGCTTAACATAAGTTCGAAATTTCTTCAATTGAGCATCAAGCCGAAAACATGAAAGGGTTGGCGGTGCATCTCTTTGATGTTCAGTTTCGTATAACGCATATTTTTCCATCTAGAGTTGCGCATATATTCTACAAATGCAATTATTTCAGTATATGTATTTATTATAACTTATTCCATTTATTTGAATCATAAACATCAGTAATTACATAGTTGATCATACTTTGAATGTTCATCAGTGGTATCCATTTGAAAAGTCACAGCCAATAGTTCTTGGAAATATCAGTTTAAAGTAAAGGTTTGATCTTAAAAATATTTCATAGGATAATTTTTTTTTGGGGGGGGGGGTTTATTAAAGAAACGTTATGTACCAACCAGCTTCTGATATTCCGTACTTATTCCTCTATAGTTATTTTAATATTCACTGTAAAAACGATTCAGAAACGTTCCTGGAAAATAATAGGCAGCTGAGGTGCCCAATTTCAGCCAGTAACATATCTTACAAAAACCAGGAACGTTTTCCAATAAAAGTCAGTAACCTTTCTGAAATATTAAGAAATCCCCCCTGTTAAAGCCAGTCGTGAAACTTCTAGAAAAATGAAACAGGTTTATGTATTTGATTAGAACGTTCCTGGTTTACCAAGAAAGTTCCAGAAGCATTAGTTCAACCAAGGCCAAAGCTAAGCGAAAATTGCAAGCAAGAACCAAGCATATTCCTTGCCTGCTATTCCAGCCTCGCAAAGCTGCAACTATCCAGTGAGTTATTTGCTTTAATTAGGAGCTAAGTCAATCTGGACAGGCTGTAATTAAACTGAAGCCGATACACTTAATAAACACGCTCAGTCAATCTTTAAACTGGTAGCAAAAAATATATATTTCACACCTGTGAAAAGTCTGCATTCGTGCATCTTTTAGCAATTCAGGAAACTATTTTGTGAAAATACTTGATTTTACGGGGAAACAGTTGAAAACCTCTGAAATCCTGAAACGTTCCACGGAAATAACCAGTAACATTTCGGAATTTTTTTACAGTGTTCTGTAAAAATAATATTTTAATATATGTGTTTATTGTAGTCATTTATATACACTGCTATTTGCATTTTGAATCAACATAGTAGTTACAAAATCTTTCCATTATACACGAGTAACAGTACTTGGAAAATATCTGCTTGTAATAACAGTAATTGCTTAAAAATGCTTCATGAGATATTTAATTTCTTTCATAAAAGACATATAAATGAAGTACTATTACCATGTGGTAATCAGTTTCTGAGTATTTGTATTTTTCCCTTTATGTTTTTGTATATATTTTATAAATGTAAATATATAACTATTTTGAACTAATATAGTTGCTATATATTATTAAATTCAATCATTATTCATTGAAAAATTCGTTTTTTACTTCTTAGAATCAATATTAATTTATTATATTATTAATATTAATGATTCTTTCTCTCTTCTACAATTTTTTGAAGATAAACTTTAAAGTAAATGAATATAACAGTAATTTCTCTTCCAAATCAGGAAAAGATTTTTTGTAGTACTTTACGAATTTAATGACTCAAATAGATTACCATTTTCTTATAATAAAATTATTTTAAGTTGTAGTTAAACTTGGTTTAGTTTCATAATAATTATCGTTTGAAATCACTCATGATCAAGTTTTGTTCTTCCATTTTATTCTAATTCAAAATAATTCTCGTAAAATATGGGTGAGACACTAGTATCAAAAAAGGTAAATTAAGACACGAAGACTTAATTTTTTTTTCCAAATTATGCTTTTATGTCCAAAAATAGGAGCGAAGCAATGCCATTTCCCATTGAAATCGTCTTAAAGTGCTCCGCGAGTGCTTCCGGAGCTACGTCACCAATTTCATTCCCCCACAACCTGTTTCGAGAGATGGTCCAACCCTAGTCTCCTCTTCTAAAAACCCGGCCCGTTCATCTCATCCAGAGACTGTAATTTCGTCCTTGTTATGGGCTCATTGGTCTGGAATAAGGAATAACCGAGCTCTGGAGGCAGACGTCATCTCATTGAAGCCGTGAGTGCCAATAAACTGGTAGATGAAGTAGATTTATCTCGCCAACGAGTGTCCGCTGACATGGTGTGGTTCAACTCGTAAATTGAAATTTACGAGTCCGTGAAAAGTTCCATTTGAATGAGGGGTGAAATATATGTAAGGGTCAACAATTTGAAGGGGGACCCCAAAAATGGCATTTGTGACCCGCCCCAAAGTTTCTCTGCACGTCCCTGATTTCTCTCAGCTTTTGAACATCTTGGGACTTCGTTTGTTTGAGTGTTTAATGGCTTAAGAGCTCCAACGGACTCCCTGCATCATGCCACCAGGAGGCATTGAGCTGTAACACTAAGAGGAGAGCGAACTAATCGGTCCGTTTTTTGCCCAAGCGAGTATGGCAAAAGAATCGCACTTTTAACATTTAAACTCAAGTTTTATCATGTAAAGCCTTTTGCCATGTATTTTTCAAATCCTTAATATGTTCAAATCGTTGTGGCAAAAGAAGCGGTCTTTTGCCATTAAACAAGATGTTTTATAATGCAATTGGTTTTGCCAAACTCGCTCGAAATTCGGACCGTGAGCCTCAGTGTAGAAGAATGGGAAGTTCTCTCCCCTCTTAGTGTTATAGCTCAATGCCAGGAGGTTGATCTGATGCCTGTTATTAGCTTTTTCGTTAGTGTCTGCTTCACAAGAAATAAGTGGGTGTTCAGCGAAACGATTGAGCTTTGATATGGCGCCAACACGTGCAGCAAGCACCTATCTCCGTTTATTGTTCACGAGGGAATTTCGCGAGGAAGAGGATGAAGTGGTTTAAAAAAAAAAAAAAAAAAAAAAGACGACTCTTCTCCTCCAGGTAACCCCTCTCACATATTTCCTTGAAGTCCTTCGGTAGGCATGGTGTATGAATGCTTCCAGATAAGTTTTATTGAGAGCATTTTCACAGGCCGTGAGAAAGTTTGATTCTTTTCCCCTTCCCCGACTTTATGGGCTTGGTTTCAGCCTGTAGGAGCTTTGCTTGCTGCCATTAAATTCCTATCATAAAGGAGTGCGCGCCGCGTTTTATAACTCCCTTTCCCAGAAAAGCAAACAACGTTTGTGTATGGAGAAAAATCCTTCTTTGATTTGGCATCCCGAGCTTTAATTTTAATAGCACACTAAATTGTTATTAGTTTTAGATTTCTTCTTCAATGCACCTGGTGCTGTTTCTCGAGATTTCTTTTCCATTTTTTTTATCGGTTCTTTTATGACTATACCTTTTAAAGACTTTGAGGTGGAAAAAAATAAAGTGATTGCTTTCGATTCCTTTATCTTTTATCCGCATTGGACATCCCCTATAATGACGTGTCAGAATGCTTTGGAAAATATACAGACAGAAGCAAGGTACTACATAGCAATAGAAAATTAGAACAAATGGTGAAATAATTATATACCAATGTGAGACACATTACTGTCAGGAATTTTTGGGAGCTCGTCACAAATGACTTTCTCGTCCCCCCCTTACTATTACTTACCCCTACGTTTCTACATATTTCACCCCTCATTTTAGAAATCTCTTGGCCCCTTCAGGCTCAGGTCGGGGCCAACAGTTGTCTCTTCTCCCTCCGTGTCCACGACCCTGATTATTGTTAAATAAAAGACAAAAGTTTATGAAATATCCGAATAATAAATTTTTGGTGTAAAAGTCAAAAAATGTGTTGAACTTGCCATGAAAGTTTTGAAGTCTGATGGAACTCTGTAATATGTATAAAAGAATATACTGTTTCAGAATTTTTATTCCTATTAAATTATTTTGTGATTGTAATATTTTCATTTTAATATTTTATAAATCTGTCTTAATTGCTCTATCCTTGTATAAACTAAACTTCCCTCACTTTATCTACACTAATATTATAAAAAGAGAGGGCAGATTTTTGTGGGTTTATATGTTCGAGGCAATCTTCGGAACCACTGCATCTATTTGAAAAATTCCTTCACTATATGAAAGGTAATTCGAAAAAATCCGATAAATAGTTCTTTTTTTAATTCCAATTTAGGCCCAAATTTCACATAAATCGTAATAACCATGGTCGCTTGGCGCGTTACGCGCTGAGCAGTTCAGTCTAGGAGGTCTAGTCTCTGCCCATACGTAAATAGCATACGTTAATCGTGACGTCATCGCACGAGCACATCGTAACGGACGCTAGCAACTTACGCACTCACCGTACGTACGGTAATTGCGGTAGTCTCTGCCCAAAAATACCGGAAGTTCGTTAATACTCACTGGGATAACGAACGTACGGTAAGCATTAAACCACGCCTTTCTTCCTGTCCCTGTAAGCCAATGGAAAACTATAATCGTTGACATGAGAACGCTCAGGAGACGAGGCTAGCCTCAGTTGTTTTGTTTTGATTCTCCTTCTGACGTCTGCTATCAATCACAGAAAGATGGAAAAAAATGTTCTTGTTGTTACTTACACCACTCGGGTACCCAAATCAGAAAAAAAGGGGCACAATAGAAGAACTTTTTGACCCAAGAATCATAATGATAATAAAAAAGAGCATTTTTGTTGGAGTTTTTACCATTTTTTTCGGAGATTCAGTAACAAGTTCCTAAAAATTAAAATATCAACTAGCAAAGAAAACAAAGCAATGGAAGGTTCTAATTAAATTCATTTTTAATATTTCTTCATTGATCTGTCAATATGACAATGAAATTACATAATATTCCTAATGTAGCGAAATATCATTCTTTTAAACATTATTTTGAATTGTTTTGTAAATTATCAAAATAGCTTTAACACTATAATATTTTTTAAGAATTCTGCTTAAAATACTTTTGTGCCAACTCTCAAATAAAAAACAGGCACTTCTGGCACCATGGACATATCCACCGGGGGGGGGGGGGGGGCATTTGTCAATGAGTTTGAAAGTGTATATATACATCTTTCTTCCAAGTCCATTAAAAAAGAAAAATTATTGGTGTTGAGTTAATACTGCTATCATTTTAGAATTACATTGCTTCCAAAATCTTGGGGGGAGGGGGGGCTAAAAGACCAGTCCCCAAATTGTCTAAATTATGGCCCTGCCCAGGAGGACACTGAACTTAAATCTTTGGGAGGAAAAAAAGTCTTCAAGATAATTTTGCCTAATAGAACTCCTAATTTTGCTGAATCGGCAAAAAAATTTGTCGAATAAGGAAAATTTTGGGAGGTCACAACGACTTTGCATTGGGACTCTCCTGGACCTTCCCTCCCCTTCCATGTTGAGATGGTGACACCCTTGTCTGGCCCTGATCCAAGGATTGGGCCAACCAGGCTCTGATCTATAAATTTTGGGCCCCCCAGGCAAAAAATTAGCAGAGCCCCTAACTGCCTACTGGAGTTCTACGTCACTGAAAGCCGGGGGCCCCTTTAGTATAGTGAGCCGCCCCGCACTGCAGGTAAGTAGATCTGAAGCTGGGGCTAACTGAGCCCAGGCCCAAGGAGTTTAGAAACCCATCTCTCTTTAAATATCCAATGAATGAAATTTAATTTGTATTTATTAGGCTTTACATATGCAATTACGAAAAGAAAAATAATTGCTAAAATGTTTTTTCGTGAATTTCTTTCTATTTGTAGTTTGAAAATTAAAACATAATTCAGAACAATTTGCATAACAGATTATCTAATAGTCGATTATATTAATTTCTGTGACTGCCTGTCCCTAACCGCATCTCCTCTGAACTGGAAATGTCTGCCAAATCAATACTGGTACTGTTGAATACATCACACTCTAGGATTCCCCGTACCTACCATTTTTGTTCTAAACTGTTGGATGGGGACCTGAAGACAGCTGTTTTTTGATCCAGGTCAGAAGACAAGTAATCTCTGGTCTAGCACTCCCAGAGGTATTAATTCTTTGAAGGACTTTGACTGCGACATATTTAACTTGCCCCAGTCACCATTAACAAACATGAAAGATCTTTGACCGGCTGGCATCGGACCTGGGACCCTTCGAGTAAGCAGGAGTCCTCCCCCAAGAGCAAAAGCACCCCCCTCCCAAAAAAAAGTACCACTCAATTTTCTTCCCCCTTTAGAAATTCTATTGGCGCAGTCTGTACCATGACCCCTTTCAGGTGGGCACCCCGAGTTAAGAGTCTGACACCTTACCAATTCGGCCAACACACCCCACCTTTGGATACAGGTTGTTAATCTCTGTATTTATTGCACCCTGTCTCACCCCTCTAAACCTTGAGGGGCCAGATATCCAGTACTGATTATGTCTTGAGGATATCCAAGGATGTCATGATACCCTAAAAAGCATAAAATCTTTGAGGCAGATGGCAAACGGGTTGGCGTGCAAAGCGAGCAGGGGGGTGGGGCCCCTTGTCTAAACTATTTATTTCTGTGTCTATCTTCTCTGGATTGGCCGTGTCTATCTGTACCATTGAATACAGGGCAACTAGGGGAAGCCTGTAAATGGCTTCCCCTAGTTTTAACACCCCTCTAAACATTTAGGGGCCTCCATTCCTGAGGATATCCAGGGATGTCTCGACACCCCTAAAATCATTAATAGTCACCTGCTGCAAGTGGCTTTGCGCCCCCACAGGTGGCAACCAGGGGTTGGCGAGCCAAACGAGCAGGGGGCAGAGCCCTCTAAAATTCCATTACAATTATACTGCAGTTTGTACAGAATATATTTTAATATTCCTTTTTATAATAAAATGACAGCTTAAGTAAAGAAATTTGTTTGAAATCAGCCGATTGAAGAAACGATGAACATTAATGTAAATTTGCATTTAATGGTTCCGCAACTGTGTAAAATTTTGTGATACGTATTATGGGAATGATGATATGTATAGTGAAGAAAAATGAATTCCAGTCCATCAATTGGGTGGTAAGGGGACCCTCTGGATTTCAGAAACAATCAAATTTGGCATTATTGTGTACGCATTTTATTGTTTTCTTAATATAAAATATATTGAGCACAAATCTTCAGCCCCCCCCCCTCCCATGGAAAATTGTGAAATGAGACCCTACTGTACCTTGAGGGAGTCCTACGGAAGTATACATGTGTACCTGAGCTTACAGCTATTATGTGCAAAGTCTATGATGGCTGCTGAGTGCTGAATTTGCTCCTTTGAGTGTTCAACATGAAGAAGCAGAAATATTGGAATGCATCAAAGGACAAGTATTTCAGGAGTCTCATACAATGTGTTGAATAGTTTAGATGCAAAATTTGTCAAACTTTTTTTTCTGACCAAAAATGTTCAGATTAACCTCACAGCAATGGAACATTGCTTTCCATCAGCAATATTACCAGCTCATTTGCTCCTTCATCATTATGGGATTACCAACTAATTTACCTTATCCTTCGGCAAACACATCATTTTTAATTCCCAGCATTCATTTATATTTTTTGATAGGAGTGAAGTAAAAGGTCTTGCAGGTTGGCCCTAGAAACATTGTTGTTTATTTTATTTGCAAAAATTAATATTATTCGACATGCAAATGGATCATATCAAATCTATAAATAAATAAATAAAATTCTCAACCTGACCATCTCAGATTTTCATGAAAGTTTCGGAAGCCCTACTCTCTGACATCTTAAATGTTGCAATAAAATCCCTCCTAACAGCCACCACTCTGATGCGGACAATGTTTTATTCTCCGATTGCAAGGAAAATAACATTATTAAACCTCTGTCCTGCGGACACCCCTCTTTTGCCGATAAAATTTTTTTTCCGGTTAGTGTCCGTATTAGAGGGGTTTTACTGTATATAATAAAAAAAACACTTTCATACTTGATTAGTAATTAATTTCTGAAAGTTGTTGAAAAGCACTTTTTAACTTGCTGGCAGTGCTTAAAATTTTATAATTCAAGCTTTAAGAGAGCTACAGAGCTGTATTATAGCTCACTTTGAAGAGAAAGACATGCACTTTAGTTAAATATTTTAATTTAAATACTTTTCGGGAAAAAATTCCCCAAAATTTTTAAATAAAAAAAAGAATAGTGTCATTTTGTAAAAAAAAGAGCATGATTTTTACTGTATTTTAGTGAATAGGGCCAAAAATTTTCAGAGTGGGACTACGACAAAATTTTAATAAGTACGCTGTTTTAAAATTATTGGAATAGAAAAAAAAATATTTAACTTGCAAATCAGAGATGAAAGATCATGAAATTATCTTTAAAATGCACTATTGTACAGCTCTGTAGCTCAAAAAAAAAAAAAAAAACTTAAGTTATAACTAGTGATGTGCCGGATCGTTAAATAGTGATGTGCCGGATAGTTAAAAGTTCAGATCTGCGGATAAGGATCACTTGTGTCTAGATCCGTGAGAACTTCTTGTGGGTCATCACACGCTAGAAACTGAAAGCAGATAAATTTTAAATCGTGGAGCAACAAAGAAATTCTTATTACTCGCAAGCGTAAAGGTGCAACATTGTACTCAAAATTTACTTTTATCTAAACAAGCTTATAACCAGGGCTGCGGAGTCGGAAGGAAAATGGCCGACTCCGACCCCGACTCCTGGATTTTGAAACGCCCGACTCCGACTCCAACTCCGACTCCGGATTTTTTTTTAATTGTATTTTTTCAACTCCCTCTCTCCCTTCAGGGGAAGGGGGAAAACCTCTAAACAGAGATTGAAGTATTAATTCCTTTTTATGAAAATTTCGCATTTTGTTTTTTATTGTAAACCCAAGACGTATACAACGTCAGAAATTCAATTTAAAAATCAAATTTTCCAATAGTTACGTGTTAAAAAGTGAGATGACTTAAAAATCCCTTTTAAAAAATTTGAAAAGGATTATCTGTAATTTGCTCCCCTTTAATGTTTAACAAATAGACATTGATCAAATCGTGTGCTTTTAATTTTTGAAGGGAAAACAAAAACCTTTTTTTCTAAATCCAAGTTCTTGAGAGGGGGTGGTTTGCCTAGGGTGACACCCATCTGGTAGATGGTAACCAAAGTTAATTTCAGAGTTTATAAAAAAATATAAATACTTTAATTCTGAAAATTTTCGCGAATATATTTTAAATTATATTTTATCAATAAAATTGCAACGAAAATAGGGCGCATATACATCAGGAGCTAATTTTACACAAAATGCGGCGGTATACAAATTTGTAAGAATAGCTTTTACTATACCTATGTTTCTCATTCGCAAAATTTTTAATTTAAATTTTATTTGCTGCTTTAGAGTTAACCTTAATATGAAGATTTTAAGATTAACTGCAATTATTGAGTGTTGTAATCAAGTAATCATTTACACTTATTTTGTTCCATACTTTTTAGTGAGACCAAGCTTATAAATAGTATTAATAAAGAAAAAAACATTAGATTATTTCGTCGGATCTTTTGGATTCGTGCTTTCGCACCAGAACTTTTTTGAATTTGCCGTTCACCCTTAAACGTTTCAACATTAGCTACGGGCCTCAACTTACTAATTTGTTACGTTTCTTTTACTATTTTACAACTGAGATCGAACAAAACACTATATTTCTATTTTTATTTGTAAGTGATTACTTGAAAATGTTAGGCAACAAAACCGTTTGCTGACAGTTGCTATTAGTTAAGTTAAAAAGCAAGCAAAACTAGGGGACGGCTACAGAAAGTTCTGTAAACACTCAAGCTAGCTGATTGCCATAATGGCAGTTATTTTCTCATTAGTATCTTTTCATACATGTAATCGAACCAATTGGAAGTCAGTTTTTAAAAAATGCAAGGAGAGTCAGCGAAAGGGAAAGAAAAAAAAAAGCCCGGAGTCGGAGTCGGAATGTTTTCTAACAACTCCGACTCCGACTCCTTTACCTAAAAATCAGTCCGACTCCGACTCTTCGACTCCGACTCCACAGCCCTGCTTATAACTCCCCACTAGGGAATTCCTAACGAATATTAAACGCAGAAAATTTCATTCTTTCAACTAGTGCCAATATTTAAACACATATAAGATCTCACTATTAAAACTACGAAAAACACTAAGTTGGTTTTTAATTAATATTTTCATTAATTCATAGGTGTCCACCAAGGGAAGGTCAGACTACGGCATTGAAAATTTTAGGAGGGTTGTTTTCAGGGGTATTTTTCTCTGTTGCATTTGGGGAAGAAGTGGACACCCCTGGGTAATTAGTGTTACAAAGACACTTTCTAAGCTAAAAACACTTTCAATCAAGTCATCTTTTGAGCGTAAAAAAGAATGATCAAAATCGTTTCATCTGTTTGGGGGCTACGATTCCACAAACACACACAAATATACATGTCAAACTTATTATCTCTTTCTTAATAGAGTTAGGGTTTAAAAATTAACTTTTTTAATTTCTGAAATGATTCCTTACTTAACTAAATCAAAACACCTAACTTACATAGAATTTAAGAATGTTTCATACCTATCTATATTTAAAATTCAAATATGCGTTGAAATTAAAGAATATAAAAGATTTGTTTAATATCCGAAAAAACAGATAAGGATACAAATCTGTATCTTTCCTCGGATATCCGGCATATCACTAGCCAGGATTTTTTTAAAGCCAATTTTTTGCAAAAATTATCCTACAATATTTGCTGCAACTGTTTCGAGCCCACTCTGAACATTTGGGATGCATTAATTATAATACATTACAAAAAAAAAAAAAAAATCCTGAATTTTTGAGACAATGTCAAAATTTAAAATTGGAAAAAATATTTTTACCTGAAATATTTGTGTTGTTACATATCAAAGCAAGGCACATGCAGTTTTCTTTTAAAATGAGCTATTATGCAACTCTGAAGCTCTCATAGAACTTGAATTAGGTATAACATTTCAAAACACTGCCGGGAAAATAGTGTTTAACAAACTCAGACATTAATTACTTATCAATTGTGTACGATAGATTTTTTAAAAAAATTTACATACATTTGAAGTGTCAGAGAGTAGTAAGATTCCGAAAAGTTTCTTGAAAATCTGAAACGATCAGCTTGAGAATTTTGTTTATTTTATTGCTTGGTTTATGACCCACTTACCTGTCGGAAAATAATTAATCTGTACGAACAAAATCAACAGCAAACTTCGTAGGGCCACGGTGCAAGACTTCACTCTTATCAATAAATATGAATGAACGCTAAGAATCAAAAATGATGTTGTGTTTGTAGAATGACGAAGAATGTACTCGCAAATTAGCTGGTAATCCTCTAGGAGGGAAAGCAATGTTTCACTTCTGTGGCGTTAATCACTTAACTTTTGATCTATTTATAAAGTTTAACAAACATCTTGCATCAAAAATATCCAACGCGTGTGATGATCCTTCATTACTTTTCTTTATGAGTTCCAATAGTTCAGGAAGTTTCACAAAACTCAATGGGCGGCGAATACAGCAGCCATCTTTGTTTTGACTCTTGAACGTACGTACGAAAGGTTTACGCCAGAAAAATCATGGCGTTAATTTACCGCACGTTCGCGTTTTGGCAGCTGCCTTTTGCGTCCGGTAAGAAAGGGCAGAGACTAGCGAGTTTTGTTGCGTACGTAAAAGTGACGTCACGAGTGGGCGTTGCATGCGTTAAATTTTTACGTATTGGGCAGAGACTAGGCCTCTAGGATTATTGTTTTAAAGCAACCGTAAATGCAATTCATTGTTTCGGCGATTTGTTTTGAAAGAAAAACTTTTGATTTGTTTTTATCCGAATGAAATGTACGACATTTTCTTCTTTTCTTCGGACGATGATTTTTGAATGTACCACTGGATGTTTCCTTTTTTTGAGCAATCACGATTGCTTATTTTTCTCACTTGACAGTTTTGAATCCCTATGATTTTATCCCCCCCCCCCCTCTCTCTCTCTGCAGCACCACCGTCAGCCGGCCGCCTCACGATGCTGCTCCTCTTGCGAAAACCGTCCTCAGATTGCGTCACTTACTTGCCTACACTTACACATACACCTACACACACAAACACATACACCTACACATAAACACAACTACATACACATACCCCCCCCACACACAAACACACAACTACCCCCCCCCCCCCACACACACATGCCTACACACACATACACATATCCTCACGCACATAAACACACACGCCGACATACACACGCACACACACACTCGTGATTGCGAAAAACATAATTTGAATTCAAGATGTCAAAGTTCAAATTAATTTTTTTTTCCGTTAGACGGACGGATTATGGATAGCGTGATTGCTGGGCGAGTTTGACGATAAACAGTCGAGTTGCGGAACTATTTTTACATTTGAAGGAAATTATTTGATGTCTTTTTTTAGCCTAATTTCCCAGTAAAAGTCAGAAAAAGAAGAAAAAAACATGAAAGAAGGCTTAATGCATCTTAAAAATATCGCGAAAAACAAAAAAAAGTCAAAAATAAATAAAATAATTAAAATAAATATTGAAAAATTAAAAATTGGAAAGTAGGGTATTGAGATGGGGAAAAATGTCTGTCTGTCGGTCGGTCTGTCTGTCGGTCGGTCTGTCTGCCGGTCTGTCTGTTTGTCCCTCCCCCCTAATAACTTTTGAATAAATAGTCCGATTCGAACAAACTTTTTTTTTGTTCGAAAGATCTCGGCGAGCACACCTCATTCCCATATTTTACTTTTTGATTTGAACTATTTTTTGTTCAATTTTGAACAGTTCAAACCCCTTAATATTAGCGCCTACGGGGAAACTGAAAATCAATGCAGATTCCGTACTTGAAGGTGGATTTACTTCAAACAAATTTTGTTGGAAATAGCACTTGACGCCAAACTCCAGACTCCGACTCCGAGAATTTAGGGGCACTTGACTCCGACTCCTATGCCCGACAATTAATCGGACTCCAACTTCCCGACTTCGACTCTTGACTTCGTAGCTTTGGCAAAAATTTATACACGGAGAACAAATGACTGACTCCGATTCTTGGATATTCGACTTCGACTCTTTTACCCCAAAATGAGATTGACTCCGACTTCGCTGCTATGGTTTTAACTGTTGAAATAATTATTGTTGATATGACTTCTTTTTATTTTCACGTTAATGTTTTAATTTAGGTATTCGGAACTCCAGCGCTCGAATACGCTACCTTGCGGTGATTTACAAAACTGCCGATGAAACTAAAACATTGCCACGTTGCGTTCCACGTGTGTCTGTTGACGTAAACACAGGCAGTTTGTTCTGAGTATTTATTAACGCAATCGATGAGTCTTAGTTTGCTTTCAGCTACAGAAATTAATTCGTCCCTTAGTAGTATTCTCGAGCTTCTCAAAATAATGTTAGTTTTCCTTATTTCCTTCTAAAATATGAGTTGATTGAAAATGGTGAAAGCGAAAACTGGATTAACAAACTTGGATAACGTTATACAAGGTAAAAATTTTTATTGTTTTGTATGAATTTGTAAGAATATGAGTTTTTTTTTAATCTTAAATTAATTTAACTAACCATCTTTTACAGCAGCATTTAGTTGGAATGGACGGTATGCAAAATATTTTCTTGAATATATTATCGTAGAACAAAATGTTTCACCGAGAAAGAATTTACTTTATTCCTTTTATTCTCAGCTGAAAGGTTTCGCCAAATTTGTTTAGGGTTATAGTTTTAGTATTGTGCGAGCAAAGTAGCCTTGGCGAGATTTCGCGTTTTTAGTTAAACCATTTTTAATTTTTATCATGAGTGAATAAAATGGTAGTAAGATTACAGAATTCGATAAGTAAAAAGAAATAATGGTCAATCAACTGAAAAGAAGAAAACTACCACCATATATCCGTAAGAATTCTGTAGATGATTTGCATAACTTGACATAATTAAATCGTAACTCAGAAATTAGAAAAATCGAAACAGAAAATTTTTAAATTAACCGATTTGGGAATTCGAGAGATAACTCAGCTACAAATGGAAAACAATAAGCGCTAGCCAAGCAAGGCAAAGAAGTATCATCTTCTTTCGATAATAATTTGTAATGTTATATTGAATTTTCTAGCATTAATTGTTGTTCTTGTCAGGCCACAATTATTATTTAGTTTTATCAAGAATTGATAAATATCGAATTCAACATCGTGGAAATAGCTGCTTAGAACTACGAACTACGTAGTTTGCATTAATCTTTGACGTTTAGTAATGCTTCTTGAATTCTCATTTCTTTCTACGTGGGCCAGAATATCCACAAGACTTTGAAAATTAATTTAAAAAGAATAAAGCGAAAAATATCATACATACGAACAAAAATCACAACACTTTTAGCATTTTCTTCGTTACCACATGCGTTTGTTTTAGTTTTTAAGTCGGCCATTAGACAGTGACTGCAGTGCCCCCTATAGTTCGTTGGAGTTGCGAATTCAGTTTTCGGCGAATAAACTCGAAGTCATTTATGTTTCTGCAAAGATATGAGCAGACGATTTTTTTTTTTTTTTTTGACAATGAAAATTATTTCTTTAATTTGAAATTTTATTGATTGTTTATTTATTTTGGTAAAGTGCATTAATTCATTAAAAAAATATTTTTGGCATCAGGGGAAAAAGAAACGTTTTTTTGAGCAATCACGATTGCTTATTGCTTTCATTTGACTGTTTTGATGTCCTATCATTTTACACACGGTTACCCACGTATTTACTTCCAAATACAGAAAACAGCACAGCGAAATGCCTCGCAATAAACAGAGCTAATACACTCTCAGTACAAATTCTCTGACAGCTTCTCAATCGAAACTCACTTTTTATCATGCGTAACGGCTTTTTATACAGACTGAAAGAGACCTCTCAACTATTCCAGAAAATGTTACACCGTTCTACACTTTCTTATTTCTTTCCATCCACCAATTTTATCATTCAGAAATGAGGGAAGCGTATACTTCGGCCGAATGTACGGGGGCTGTATATTCATTACAAGAAACTATTTACAGGTTACGTTGCTACAATAATTATAGATAAAAGATAATTTAGTAAACGCCTAATTTAGCTAGATTACGACAAATTAGCCACAAAAATAATTACTATTTACAGAATTTGTAACATTGCCCCCTTCCCAAGGACTGCACGTCCCCGGCAGTACAATCCCCAGAAAGATGCCAAACTTTAACCTCAAGTTCACAAATACACACATTAAATAATAACCAATAATACACAGAAAACACAATAATAACAAGAAATATTACTTAACATTAAAAGTAAAAATTATCTACAACTTTTATGTTATCAACCATGGTTGTTTACGTAATATTCATGAACAATGGCCATAGTATGGGGCTAACCGATCATAATGTACTACCCTACGTTTTGCATTAGGTGATTTTTGGATCCTCACTACGACGTCATTCAGTCGGTTAAGGACTTTTGTAGGGTCCATCCCAATGCGACTGCAATTTGGGTGAAAGACCTTTCCGTCGGATGGGATTCCATAACCAAATCTTGTCGCCTTCGTTGAATTCATGTCCAGTAGACCTTGTGTCGTATCGGGTCTTCATCTTCTCCGCTGCGATGTTGATTCGCTCTCGTGCGAAGTTATGAACGTATTCCAACCGGGCCTGGAGATCCTGGATGTACTTACTCCTCAGGCGATGCAGACGCATCCGGAGGAGACCGAAGACGAGATCACAAGGTAGCCGAAGCTCTCGTCCGAAGAGCATCTGAGATGGGGCATATCCGGTAGTCTCGTGGGCAGCACTGCGGTAGGCCAGTAGGAACAAAGGTAGCTTCTTGTCCCAATCTTGTTGATTTCTGGAGACCATAAGCGAGAAATTATTGAGGATTGTGCTGTTAAATCTCTACACCATACCGTCCGATTGTGGGTGTAGTGGTGTTGTCCTAGTTTTCTCAATTCCGAGAATTTGACATAGGCCCTTAAATACAGCAGATATGAAATTCCTCCCTTGATCGGAATGAATCTGCAAATGTGTTCCATATCTCGAGATCCAATGTTGGACTAGAGTCTCTGCTACGGTGGTAGCTTCTTGATCTGGAATGGGATATGCTTCGGGCCATTGGATGAAATAGTCGATGGAAACAAGAATGTATCTGTTCCCATGAGCAGTTCTTGGTAGAGGACCCAGGATGTCGATCCCAATTCGTTCGAAGGAAGCTCCAACGTTGTACAGATGTAGCTTCCCTCTGCTTCTTTTCTTCGGTCCTTTACGAGCAGCACAGGCGTCACAAGAATGGCACCACTTCTCCACGTCATCCTTCGCCTTGCTCCAGAAGAAGCGCTCCCGAACTTTATTGAGGGTTTTCAAGACACCAAAATGTCCTCCAGTCGCACTACTATGTATTTCTTTCAGAACATCTGAAATCCTTGATCGGGGAAGTAGTAACTGTCACTTAGATGTTTTGCCGTCATCAAATTCCCATTTTCGGTACAGTACGCCGTTCCGTAGATGGAGTGAGTTCCATAAAGCCCAGTATCTTTTTGATGCAGGTCTGAAGATGGAAACGTCCTGCCAGCTAGGTCGCCGACTGTCACTTTCCATGAACTCCAAAATTGGTTTTCAAGTTGATCTTTTCGAACTTGGTCGTCACTCCATGGATCAGGTTCTGATGATGTTGACGTCACTGTCACCTGATAGGCAGTAGGGCTAGTCGTTCCATACTGTCTCTCGATTCGGGAACAATAGTGGCAGTTCTCAGGACAGGGTCTCCTTGATAAAGCGTCTGCATTACCGTGAGACAACCCTTTTCGGTGCTTGATCTCCATGTTATATTCCTGGAGCCGCTGTATCCATCTGGCTATCTGGCTTTCCGGATTTTTGAAGTTCAAAAGCCAAGTTAACGAGGCGTAATCTGTCCGAAGCAGAAATTTTCGGCCGTAGAGGTAATGATGGAAGTGTTCTGCAGCTTTAACTATGGCCAGTAACTCCTTTCTGGTGACGCAGTAATTTCGCTCCGACTGTGATAAGCATTTGCTCCAGTAAGCGATTACATGTTCGTTGCCGTCTATTTCTTGGGATAAAACAGCTCCGATGCCCTCGTGGCTCGCATCAGTGTCGAGGATGAAGGATTTTCCAGGCTGAGGATATGAGAGGATGGGCGTTGATGTTAAAGCCACCTTCAGTCGTAGAAATGCATCTTCGCATTGTTTGGACCATTCAAACTTTTGCTTGCTCTCCGTCAGCTTATGCAAAGGTCGTGCAATGTTGGAAAAACCCTTCACAAACTTCCTGTAGTACGTGCAGAGCCCCAGGAAACTTCGCAGCTGATGGAGGTTTTCGGGACGACTCCAACTCTTAACCGCGGATACCTTTTCTAGATCGGTTTGTACACCCTCAGAAGAGATGATGTGACCAAGGTAGTTCACTTCTCGGCGTAACAAATTACATTTGGACGGGCTTAACTTCAGATTGGCTTCCTTAAGCTTTTGCAGCATCTTCCTAAGATTAGCCAGATGTTCTTCGAAACTGCATCCCACGATGATGATATCATTTAAGTAGACCAGACAGGATTCGTAGGAGAGTCCTCTTAACACTGTCTCCATAAGACGCTCGAACGTAGCTGGTGCACTGCAGAGGCCGAAGGGCATCACTTTAAACTGCCATAAGCCTTGTCCAGTTGTAAACGTTGTCTTCTCTCGGTCATCAAGGTGTATCTCAACCTGCCAGTAGCCGCTCTTCAAGTCCAGGGTCGAAAACCACTTGTATCCGGAAAGAGTGTCCAAGGTGTCGTCTATCCGTGGAAGAGGGTAACTGTCTTTCTTGGTGATTTCATTCAGCCGTCGGTAATCGACACAAAATCTGGTGGAACCATCTTTCTTTCGGACCAAGACGATGGGAGAGGCCCAAGAACTGGATGAGGGTTCGATGACGTCATTTTCCTGCATCTCTTTCAGGAGGGTCTCAACCTCTTCCTTCTTGGCGATCGGTAGTCGTCTTGGATGCTGTTTAATAGGGGGGTGTTCTCCAGTGTAGATCCTATGCTACGTTAAATTCGCACGGCCAACGTCCTCCGATGTAGATGAAAAAAGATGCTTGAAGTCGTCCACCAATTGTTCCGCAGCAGTTCTTTGATCTTTCGATAATGGCGCACTCCCAATTAACTTCGATGTCAAGGACTCAGAAGACACAGTCTCGGGGGAATTGATTCTTCTAATGATGCAGTTTACTTTAGTACAAGTTACTAACTCTTCACCTTTCCGGATATTCCTTGGCCTTTCACTCACGTTGGCGACTCTCACAGGAATTACATCCTTAGTAAGGTCCACAAGCTGATGTAGATGCTACCAGCACTCCTTTTAGGTTATTGCTTAGGTTAGGATATTTAATGAGGCCGAATCTAAAGCTATTGTTTTCTTCAATGGTTCAATGGAGCCAGGTATCAATGATTCTGTTCTAGAGGGTATGGTGAAGTCCTTTTGTGCTATTATTTGATGAGCGGATTTTGCGTCATTTTCTGCGTTGAAGATGGCTATGTCTTCTCTCATCGAGTGCAGTTCATTAGTCTTGAAGTCAAGGGTGAAGTCGTATTTCTTTAAAAATTCCAATCCGAGAATGAAGGGGTCCGTGATATCAGCAACGAATGCCGTATGATGGTAGGTGGCTTTCCCAAACACTATTTCCAAGTCCACTTTACCCTCAATCTCACTTTTGTCACCTGTCACAGTCTGGAGATTTACGCGTGGCGATGTCCACAACAGTTTCAATCCAAATTCACGAGCCACGTCTGTCCTAACGATTGTCACATTGGCTCCAGTTTCGATAATCAGTTTGCAAGGATTCCCATTTACATGTGCGTAAATTAAAAATCCATCACTGCCACTACTATAACTATCCTTATGTATATAATAACCAATGATTGAGTAACGCTTCTGACGTCACCAACAATGAAACTCGAGCCACTGCATGATAATTTGATAATATGTTTTGGAAACGTTTAACATGCATGGAAAGTTTAGAACATCGTGTGAGAAGTGTCATACCGTCGCCTCAGAGCAAAAGTAAGATTTCAGGTTTCCAATCCCGCGCCGATTTCAGTCCCGCGGGATTTCGGGATAATAAGGAGCCGGTCCCGCGGGATTCCGGGATCCCGCTTGATTGACTTTATTCTGCTAAAAATAGAAAAAGTTGTGCTTTTTAGGAAGAACTGCTTTTGTTACTTGAATTAGTAGCTTTTTTGAATTCCGAACACCAATTGAAGAGCACTACAAAAGCAAATTCCAATTAGTAATTATTGTTTGGTACGCAAAAGTGTGCCCTAAAAAGGTTAAATGCATCTTAACAAAGCATCGCTAATCCAGGATGAGACAGGATTTTTGCTCAAAAATAATGCGCTTGACGAAAACACGTGATGTGACTCCACTGTGGCTCCACTTTCACAAAATATCCCAATTGTCTTCATCATCTTCTGAAATAGATTTTTCTACTCTTTTATGCTTGGTTTTTTCCCCAAGAACTGCAAATTTCGGATGAAAACGATGGCTATGTATGTTTTTTGCTGTATGCAGTTTAACTTGCATTAATAATACCATTGTTGTTTCATAAACGTTGGTCATTGAATCAGTTAATTTGGTTCATTACTGCAAGGGGTGAGTGCTACTTGGTTTCACCAAGTTGTAGGCTCAGTAAAAGTTTTTGGATAATTTCAGTAATTTTACCTCTCACTTTAAAGAGCTATTCAAAAACGTGAGCAGCTTAACTTACTGCACTGTCATGCGAGTCATCCTATGTTTCATTTAAGTTTCTGTCGCCTCTTTTATAGTCGTGCCTGACAGATTTTGCATTGCTTTTTTTTTTCTTCTTTGTAGAAAAGTATTGCGCAGTTTAAGTTACAGGTTTTGATTGCAGTCCTTAAGCTTACAGAAGTTCTCCAATATTGCATTGAGGCTACCCCCCTTCGGGTTTTGCAATCTCTCCATTTTTTTCTAAAGCGTAATTTTTTGAAATTTAAATTTTACTGATGGTTTTTGAAAATGTTTTAAAATTATACGCATTTGCTTAATTGCTGAACGTATGAAAATCAAATCCTCCCGAATGAGAATACCAATGCAAACTCAGAAGAATAAATTCAATTTTTATTGTGTTCTTAAATGGTACATTCATCATATGAGACAAAGTTTTTCTTGCTCTTCTTGCAGATATAATAGGAAAGTTTTCAAACTTCAGATGATGCTTGTGACAGTAGTCACTTTATGAGCGACAAAAGTTGGAAAACGTTTACTTGGAAAAAAATTGTGCGATTTGGCTCTCAATCCCTCGGGATGAATTCCGCTAAATATCATGCGGGATTCGGAATCGTGATTTTGGGATTGGAAACCCTAGTAAGATCTCTAATCCCAGAAATAACACTAAGATATCTTACTGTTGCTCTGAGGCGATATTTCGTTTTGTGTTTAACGCCTTAGACGTTGAATGAGATAGTTTTCTATTCGGAAAAAAATAGTTGAGTGAAGGACATAAACGTTGAAGCTACGAAGACTGACGTTCAAATTTTTAACCTTCATGTTGTTGTTGTTGTTTATTTTTTTTTTTTAAGAGGCGGCACGTCAGCCATCTTGGTGCTAAATGCCGCTTCCTTCCTATGCATGTTATAATGAAGTAGCGTGTTTTGCTTCTTGATTGTGGTTTAACATAGAGTAAAAACAGAAACCATTCAAGAAGTAAAACGCGCTACTCAGTGGCGTAGCTACAGTTTCTGCCGCCCTTTCCCTGAAACATAACTGATACCATAGAAAATTTTTGAACTTAAAACTTTGTTTAAGGTTAGGGGCAAAAATAAATAAATAAATAAATAAATAAATAATCCGTATTCCTCCTACAAAAACAGGGAGGGTCAAGTTCCTCTTTCGGAGAAATTTTCAAAATTTTTTTCAAAAATTGCAATTAAGGGGGGTTGGGGGGGGGGGTCTCTTCCGAAACTTCTTCAAAACTTGCGTTAGTTTTAGCCTTTGGTGACGTTCGGAGATCGGGGGCTTATGCAGAATACTTTCCAATGTTCCAATGCCTAAAATAACAGTTTTAGTAGGGGACGTTGAGGAAATGAGGAAGGTTGGGGGCTCGATACGAAAGCATTTAGATTTTGAACTCTTTGATCTCTTTCTCTCTTCGATGGTGTTAGGAGAGCAAGGAGGGCTCGGGGTTCACATTCGAAACATTTTTAATTTAAAATCAATTTTAAGTTGTCTTTTTGGGTATGTTAAGGTTAATGGGGAAGCTTCGGACCTTTCTTAGAATATGTTTTAACACCGAAAGGGAGAAGGGCCTCAAAAACAGAATTATAGGATATTTTCGTGGATCTTAGAGGGTGGGGTGAGGTGATATAACGTCACCAAAATTGCTGTGAAGTCAGGTAAGCGATCCTGGAAAGACGAAGAAAGAAGGGTGGAGTAATCTCGCTACTGAAATTGAAATGCGTTGTACGCTATTTTTCAGAGGGAAATTTCCAGACGCTATTGTGGAAATTTCTGAAAACCGAATTTTACGCTATCTGTGGTGACGTTTGAGAGAGGAATAGGGGTTTGAGGGGAGGATGATTCGCCGCAAATTTCTTAAAATTGAAGTTTTAAAAACACAATAACAGGCTTCCTTTGGAGACGTTAGATGGGATGGGGTTTTGGATATTTTTCTGCGAAAATTTTCAAAATTAAAGTTTTAAAAGCAAAATTTTCGACTATCTATGAACAGCTTAGGTGAGTTAGGTGTTTAAGGATCTTCCTCTGAAATGTTTTAAAATTTAGACTACCTTTGATCATGCTAGAGAGAGAGGGGGGGGGGAGGAGAGATAGGATTTAGGATTCGAGCACTCTCCTCAGAACTTTTTTGATGTTAAAGCTTTAAAGGCACAATTTAAACTATATGGTGAGACGTTCGAAGAGGGTGTGGATGCTATCTCTTTCGTAATTTTTCCAAAACTGAAAGTCTAAAAATGTACAATTAGACTATGTTTGGAGGCGTTAAGGAAAGGAAAACTTGGGAGCTCTGCCTGGATTTTTTTTTTTTTTTTTTTGCCATCTAAAAAGGCATTTTAAAGCTATCTTAGTAGATAATAGGGAAAGAAGTGGGAAACTCGAGAACTTTCCCGTCTTAGAACATTTTTAAATTTTTGGTTAAACAAAGCAGGATTGAAAGTTCCCAGCGTAAAATCGTTTGAAATTAAACTCTCATCCTCCCCAAAACCGCCCTTTTAGGTCATGTTGATCAGACTAAGGAGAAGAACCAGTTAAACCGCTCTCTGTCCCGAAAAAATTAAAAAATGAAGTCCTAAATGGGGCGGGAGGGGCTCCTGGATAGGGGGCTCTCCCGCAGAAGTTTTCCGAAATTAAATGCCAAAAAACACTAAGTTTGGCTCTCTTTGGTCACCTTTAGGTGGATTAAAGGCCACTCATAGATCTCCACTTTTGCTCCGTACTTTAATTTGACGGGTGTGGAAGTTGCTGTCTAAGACCGGTGCACATTTTGCCACCCTCTCTAGTCTAGCACTGATGACAACCCAGTTCAGATATCTATGGTAACTTCCTCATTAAAAATACTTTCATCCCTTGAGTTATCACTGCCGTGCCGCCATTTCAATTTGCAACTTAAGTAAAAGGGAGAGAAAAATAAGGATTTTTTTTGCTCTCCCTTATTAGGATTTTTTTTCACATCAAAAGTGTTAAATTGCTGCCCCCAAAAATCTGCCGCCCGGGGCGGACCGCCCCCTCCGCCCCTCCCTAGCCACGCAACTGGCGCTACTTCACCATACAAGACAAGGAATTAAACATCGTTTATCCCCAAGATGGTGGACGTGTCGCTACTTCATTCTATAATTCAAAGCTTGAAATAATACTCCTCACACCGAATGGAAATGCGATTGTACTTCAATCAGTGCTATAGTTGGAAGAAAAAAAAATTATCTTTGGGGAAAGTCACCAAGGGATTTTGGGGGTGCTCACCAAAAAGTAAGGTGGTTTGAAACCAATGTACTACATTTGCGCTATTTTTAGAAGAATATCCCCCTCCCCTCTCCAACTGCAGCACTGACTACCATAGAATAAAATGTTGTAAATAAGAATTGTATGTGGTGTTGTGTGGCTAAGTTTCCAGTTACCTTGAACTCTTTTCAGCTAGAAGTAACCATGGCAACGGTCAGTGGCCATTACTCTACTGCCCATAAAATGCAACTGTTGTATATATAAAGACTTGCTCCTCTCTCTCTCTTTTAATCCCGCAGCCGCTTTTACGGCCTTTTTCTCAGGAATGAGATATAGTAAAACGTTTCCACCCACGAGATGAAGGAACTTTTATTGCATGGTGACTGTAGACCTTCGGTACAGCCACTATTGTTGATTTGGAAGAGCGAACCAAGATTATTTAATTTCTGTTTCTATCGTCCAGTCCAGCAACGTTCTGGAGGAATGCTAATAGTTAGTCGAAATGTTTACTATCTTTTGGCTGAAGGAATTGGACCGTATTCTTAAACTTGGAAGCAAAGCTGACGGAGCTTGATCTTTGGCTAAGTTCTTAGGCTGTCCAAGTTGCTGTGTTTTAGTTCGACACAGATGGAAAACACGACCCTCAACATGAATGTGTGAGATTATAGATAATAATGCAGGTAAAATTTTAAATGCAAAATTTTCAACTTACAAAATGTTAGAAATTTCAATGAAATAAAATTGTATTCTTTTCCGAGCCTGAGTTATGTTTCCTTATACATTTGTGGCGTAAAATCGAAAAAAAAAACGAAACTTCGAGGGTGTTAAGTAGTTAAGTTACCTGTAAAAGTTAAAATTATGAGTTTAAACTTCGCATAATCATTTTTTCCCCACATAAATAAAATCAAATAGAAGGGTTGGACCAGATTTTTATTTTAAACATCCTTTTTTGAACTACCTTTTTTTGACTGTGAGTCTGAAAATCCTAAGAACGGTCACTAGCAGTTTTTTGACCAACATGATACATATTAGTCGATTAGACCAGTGTTAAAGTTGATGCAGAGGTTGGCGGGGTTACCCTTCATATACTTCTACAACATTCTATTACCAGTTTTTGAAAATTTCTTTTTTTTTTTTTTTAATTGTTTAAAAACATTTCCCATTTCCTATTGTGAACGGCTGCCACCTTGCCTCTCTGGATGCACCCTAGTTTGGTAACTAGGTACAACCTGAATATGAAAGTATATATGTGACATTTCTTAGGGCGCTCACACACACAGATTGAAAAGGGAAAGTCATGATGTTTAGAGTCAACACCGCTATGAAGGTAACTCAACGTAACACAACGCCAAAAATTGTTTTCTTCTTCACAGAAAAGTGTTCTTGCTTTTTCAAAAGCTATTATGACACGTTAACTCCCGACCCCTTACAAGGTGAAAAATGGGGGGGGGGAAACGTGCCTCCCCCACAGGGCTGTTATTCTATAACTTTTCCGTGTGTGGGGGGGGAGGGTAAAGGGTATGTACTTATGCATTTCATAATGAAAGGGAGAAAAAAAAACAAAATACATACACGAATGCATGACATAGTTACATCTTTTCCAAAATCTGAGGGGCGGGGGGCGGAGGATGTGCAACTGACCTCCTTGATAGTTATAATTTGAATGACGGTCCGTCATTCAGGGATACCCTCTGGCTTTGAGAAATTGATATATTTACGTGTAATTGGGCTTGATTTTTGCTGTTTTGGTAGAATTTGCATTGAATTTTTTAGGACCCTTTGCCGCCGCCCCCTGAAAAAATTGAAATAGCGCGCCTGTGTACTTCCCTGCCCCAGTTTTTGACCTGGACACGCCCTCGGGATTTTTTTTTTTTTTTTGATTTTTCTAAAGTTGGAAATGGAGAAAGTGTTAAAAGTGTGTTTCTCCTTGTACTTTCTACAAAAAATAAAACAACAATTGGGGAGAGAAAAGAGCAAATGACGTTTTTAAATAACTCATCCCCTGAATACTGAGAATTCTTAAATTAAGCCTTCCTGCAAATGGTGTGCCAAAGAAGCAACGTTTTGGTATCCCAACAGACGGCGGGGCGCCAGAATTACGACCGATTTCGCAGGTATAAGTGTAGTAGCCTTCACCTTCACGATCCTTGCCAAGAGTTCTTTTGGAACGTTGCCTTTTCTCTCGGTTATAAGTGTTTTAAGATTGCTTCTCGTTTGCATTTCCTTCAAAGGGATGACCCATCAAGAATTTTCTGCTTATCGACTACAGCGTGATGTGTGAGTATGCAGTAATTCAGCGCTCTGGCATCAACAGAGCGTGCTTTTGACTTTGCTATGTGTTGTGTACAGTCTGACCAAACGATGATATGGAAAGGCAAACATCCACTTTAAAGGCGGAAATGGATGCTTCTATTAGATTTCAGGAGTAGTAGCTGATCTGTTAACGAATGTGCGCTTTCACCTCTTAATTATTTAGATGCAATATTGTAAAAATGACCATTTATTCACAGCAGTAATTTATCTAAACTGTATTCGATACATGATTTAGTGACATAATTTTGAGCTAAACATTTGCTTTTACATTTCCGAACGAAATGAAAACATTTTATTTTCTTTTTGTTGTTTCCGTAGAAACTTGTTTTGTTTCCCCTCATTTTCAACTTAGAGAATGCAATAAATCAATCAAGAACAAGTGACTTTACAAAACGCGTGCATGAAAGTCTTATCGACATTTTCCTTTCTCCTCTTCAGATCAGCACCACACTATATCGTCTGAAGTGTAGTGTTGGCTTGATTCATTCAGCTTGCGTTCGACGAACCTCACCGGTCGACCGGTGAGTAACCGGTTGCTAACCGCAGCGTTCTTGAGAACTACCGCTTAACTGGTTGCTTCCGACCTCATCGGTTGTTCTACCGGTCGACAGCAGCTCTAGCTGGTTGATTGGTTGATGGAACCACGTGACATTTTTGACCAATTATATGCATTTTTCACCTTCGTGTTATTTGTCTACGTCATGTCCATAGGCGGATTTATGGGGGGGGGGGGCAATTCCCCTCCCCCCAGTCTTGGGAGAACTTTATATATGGTAACAACAGACCTTCAAGAATGTCAAAAGAAAAAAAATCATGATTTTTTTTCTTTTTTTGAAAAGTTCAGAAGTGAAAATGAAGAGAATAGCGACTGTCCTTTTCTGATGGGAGGGGGGGGGGGCACCGTACACTGTTTTACAAAGAGTGAAGCTTTCACCGGGTTGTTGAAATGTGTTGAAAACGACTACTTTGAATTGAAAACCATTAGAGCAAATATATGAGAGAAAATATAAGTAATCAGCCGCTATACTTAAAATAATCAACGACTGTTTCAACAAATTGGAAACTAAAACAAAGATTTAAAAAAAAAAAAAACTGGATTTATCTATAAACTAAACAAGCTATAGTTGAGGGCACCCGCATTGTTGAAGGCCCCCAACTCCGGAAAATTTCATGATTTGTTCTTTAAAGAAAAGAAGAAAAGTACTTGAAAAAATAAATTCCTTTTAAAGTGCTTGAAAATTTGGAAAAGTGTGGATATAAACCATAAATTTAAAAATTTATAGCAAATAATGGGGGGGGGGGGTGGAGAGAAATGCCGAAATGTGTCACGTTTAGCTCCTTGCCACATCCTGCATCAAAAATATAAAAATCATGGTTCTCACGTTTCTGTAGCATATTACTTGAGATAAATTTTTGTGACTCACATGTTTCATATATTGCTGTTTATTTAATCCCGAATGCAGTAATTTTGGAAATTCTTTTGTATTACTTGAGTTTATCTTACTTCTTCTGCATATTGTTAATCTGTTCAGCCCAGAAGGGAAAAAAAACACTACCTCTATTTCTTTTCGTTTTTTGCACTACTTGTAATTGAAAATAAAAAGTTGTTGTAAAGAGAAATCAATAGTTTTTTTTTCTTTTAAATTTAAAATGTTGTTGTTCCTGTTGGCCCTTGGAACACCCAAGGTAATGAATAACAGAGGCGTTAATCCACTTTTGAGGCTAATATGAGCGGCTTCCGTTTGACTGAGCTCCATTTTAGGTGGAAGTCCGACTTTTGCTCAGACACATATGACAGATAGCACAATTCAGATTTATTACAATACAAGGAAATCAGAAGAACACCCAGGGCAGCAGGGGGGGGGGGAATCGAACCTGTGCCTCTCTGCATGCAAGCAGTTGCTGAGCAATACCGCTTGACCACCGAAGCCTCAAGCTTAAAATAGTTGTTTCTTCCAAAGTTAGATTAATACTGTAAAATAGTACAATCAAGTACTAAATTTCAGAGATTGGAAAGGCCAATTTAAGTGCCTTAAATAATTTTAACTGTTCTCAAGTCCTTGAAACGGATTAGATGAGTCTTTGAAATTCCTAAGCAAAGTGTGCTTCAACTTTATTTTTTATCAAGTGTATAAATTATGAACTGTCCAAATGGGCCTATTTTCTAAATCTATACACCATTTCTTTTAAAGCATTTTTTTACTATTGATCATTTTGTATTTAATTCACTGTTGTATTTGTTGTTGGGTTGGAGGCGTGATCAAAAGCTGATTGAATTGAACCGACAGCCAAAGTAAGCAAATAACAATGCATAATCTTCTATTCTTTCTCGCTTTTTCTCTCTGAGAACTGTTGTAATTGATTTGTCAACCCGAAAACATTTTTTACTGTGTATTATCGTAATTTGCAAAAGTGTTTTGCTGTTTGTCTCCGAGATTTTAGTAGTTCCAATTACCCCTTCTAAGGCTTCAAAATGAAGAATTTTATATCTATTTTACAAAAATTCCTCCGGGGGGAGAAACCCCCGGACCCCCTAAAATTGGAGATATTCTATCCCCTACTTAAAAGGGACTCCATTTTCCACCTTAGACCTTATGTATAATGCATGGGGGGGGGGGGGGCGCTTTAAAAAATGACCTTTTTTGCCACCACCGATGGAGAAGTTGACCAGACTACTAAAGAGACCCAAACCCTGAAATAGCTTAGAGGCACGCTAAGTCTAAATCCAGCTAGTTATAATCAATACAACTGATAATGCTAATAAAAAAAAAAAAAAAATGCTGCCCCCCCCCCAGGAACTCAGTTCTAAATCCGCCTATAGTCATGTCTGCGCAAGTAACCGGTGATCAACCGAAAGCGTTCGATGAAGCATTGGTTCGTGAACAACAGGGTAGTAACCGCTGAAGTCATTGCTGCCACGTGATTAACCAACCGGTCGTTCTCGTCGAACGTAAGCTCAGATGGAATAGCTTTAACACTAAAATTACGGCAATCTTTGTATACCTAGAAATACGGCGGGGGTCAATTTGACCCTCGGAAAAGAAATCTGCATAGTTCCCTAAGTAATGTTACATATATTTTTAAAAATTAGTTTAAAAGGAATTTATTTGTAACAATTACAGTAAAATGCCATTACAATAACCTGCACTGTTTCTGTTGCTGTTCAGAAACTAGCGGCTAATGTTCCCTTTATGTACATACAAAAACATTATGAATGCTTCAAATTCTTCCAAGGGGCATTTTTGAGTTTGTTTTGTAAGCATTAATTAAGTTTTGCAGCATTAATGAATGTATTTGCATTTCTTTTTTCTCAAAGGGATCAAAATGACACTTGCCCACACTAACCCTTTAGTTTGAGTCAGAAAAAAAAAAAAAAAAAAAAAAAACTTGAAAACTTTATAACGCAGCACGATGATTTTGAACAGCCAAGGAAGGATTAAACTTTTTATGAACATTTAGAGGAGCAGTTGGCAGAAAAGATCAAGGTAAGGACAATAAGCAATCGTGATTGCTCAAAAAAAAAAAAAAAAATCCATAATCAGTAAACTATGAGCTTGCGGGGTGACAGAAAAAAATGTGCCAAAACATTTAAGGCAGAAGGTAAAAATTAAAATTGACGACTATTCAAATCCCTACGAAGTAGCTCTGGCGAAACGTCTTCCGCGAAAGGGCACAGTCACGTGGTCTCTCCTCACTTCCCTTGCGAAGATTCCTGCCTCAACAACCACTCCCAATTGCTTCATCTATGTCTCAATGATCTAAGGTAAAAGCTGAATGGGGGGGGGGGGGGCGTCATGGCAGACTATGGAGGTTGTATTCACTTAAAATGGTGCATCCCTGTGATTGTGTAGAAAATTGCACAATTTGTGATGAAACAAATTCACCCAGACCTTAACAAGCTTATAAGTTCAGCACACAAATATCGATTGTATAACGGTAACTGTTAGTGATGGGCATAATCGAGATCTTTTGATAATCGAGATCTCGGGAATCGAGTACTTCTGATAATCGAGTGATTGATAATCGAGATCTTTTTAAGTCGATCACTCGAGTGATTGATAATCGAGATCTTTTGAAATCGAGAACTCGAGCGATTGACTTCTCGAGATCTTCCGAATCGAGTACTCGAGCGATTGACTTCTCGAGATCTTTGAAATCGAGTACTCGAGCGATTGACTTCTCGAGATCTTTTGAATCGAGTACTCGAGCGATTGACTTCTCGAGATCTTTTGAATCGAGATCTCGAGATGTTTTAAATCGAGATCTCGAGATGTTTTAAATCGAGATCTCGAGATGTTTTAAATCGAGATCTCGAGATGTTTTAAATCGAGATCTCGAGATGTTTTAAATCGAGATCTCGAGACGTTTGAATCGAGTACGCGAGTAGTTCATTTTCTAAACTTTTCCAAAATTGAGTTGACTGCTACGGGGGTGCCCACTAAAAGGGGGTGGGGCATGGCGCAGCCTGTACAACTAAAATTTTTAGAGCCGGTTTTTTAAGAGGGTTTTTTTAATCTCATTTTCGGAAGGGGGGAGGGGGTCCATGGCGCAGCCTGCGAAACCGAAATTTTTAGAAGCGGTTTTTTGAGATTTTTTTTAAATCTCATTTCGGGAGGGGGGAGGAGAGCTCTTTCTAGACGGATGCTCCGTAACATTTGAGAGGGTGCGCCAACGCCTTGCGAAAGGGGGGAGGTGGACTCCCTTGACTTCAGTTGAATTCCCGAGTTGTTTTGGCAGGGGTGCGCTCGAGATAGGAATGTGACATTTAGCCTACCATTTAGGGGTAAAATAAGGGGTGAACCCTCCTGGCTTTTAGAAATTTTATGTTAAGTTGAGGGGGTTATTGACACCCCCCATTTAGAAGGGGGATCAATACCACTCCCCCAAATTCCATGAAAAATTCTAGTTTTTACATTTAAGTGGGTCTAGTTTTTTGTTGTTTTCCGATAAAATGAGCAGATACACCTTTTGTCCCCTTACCCTCCGGTAAAGTTCGAAATGCAAGCTTGTTTTAGGGGGTCGATTCGATAGATTTTAGTCTTCATTTTGGGGTCGCAATCCTTGGGGGATGCAGGTTCGACTAGATTCCCTGTTAGCTTGTCAGAAACTAGGAGCTCGGCATTTGGGCGACTGAGTGATTTATTCGAACGGTTATGCATTTAAACTAATGATTTTCAGTTATCACGTGATTATTTCGAATGGTTTCGGACTCGCAAACACGAAGTTAATAATGTAAACAAGTAGGGTAATAGTTGCTCTGCGCAAAAGTACTCATTCGTTCCTAGTTTATAGCTTTGCTTTTTTTTTTTTTTTTGATGTTCTTGTTAAGAGTAATTAAGTATATTTATCTGACTAACATATGAGGAGGGAGGGTAAAATATTTCTGATTACGTTTTCCAGAGGATTGGGATTCCCGACCCATTGAAAAGTGTACAAGTGTGGCTTGAAGTGCATTGAAGTTAATGATTATTTTTTTTTCTTTCTTGATTCGCTCTTTTTTATTTTTATTTTTCATTCGTCGACTTTAGGAATATGCAATAACAGTAAAGTGTTGGGAGTGAAGTTGAAATGTTTCTGAGTGCATTAAAAAGAAATATTGAAGCTGGTCGTGTGGGATTAATTTTAGCTTCCACTCTTCGGCCCAATTTTTAAATAAAAATTACATTTTATACAGATTGTTTTTTTTTTTTTTGAAATTCCATACGCAAGATATTTGTGACTTCTTGTGTGCGTAGCATTTATTTTCGCGTGGGTAGTTAAATTTAAGTATTTTGCTTGTTTTACTTGCTTCTGTTTATGTCATATTCCTTATAGTTTCGTAAATGTTGATTAGTATATTATTTACTCAACTTAAAAATGTTCAGTCAATTGATGTGCTGATTTTATGGGGTTTTTTTTTTTGTAAAGTTGAGGCAATACTGCTGAAAATGCTTAGGCTCGCAACGGTCCATTTGGGAACTTAAGGTTCCGTAGCTACGTTTCATTTTCCGTACGCTGGTCCTCAAAAAGGTTAAAATTGATTGTCAAGTTTCTCTGAAAAGCAGATTACGTATTCTGTTTTCAAATCATCCGAGATGCTCGATACCACAACAAACAACATATTATACAAGAGAGAGCGCGGGAGAGGGGGGTAAATGGCGCAGACCGCGCCATTGAAGTTTTGAAGAGGAGAGGGTAACTTAAGCGGGCTTTAATTTATTTTAGGGGGTTCAATGTCGCATTTGAAGGATGAGTGTCATCGCCATGGGGGGGGGGGGGCACCACTGCATTATAAACACCTTGCGTTTAAACATTTCATAAACGTTTTAACATAGCTGCCACAGCGTTAACAATCGCTTTAAAACGTTTACTCAACGAAGTGTGCTCTCTGAGTAACCCTATTCGAAAAAAAGCAGAAGCAATTATCTGATTCAATAACCTTATAGAATGACAGGGGTGACACATTTGAGAAGCAATTATTTGATTTTAAAACCTTACAGAATGACAGGGGTGTCCGTCCGTCCCTGTGAGCAATGGCGCGCTTTTTATGACAATCCCCCCCCTCCCCCAAGAAACGATAATCCGAAAAGGGGCTAAGACTACATTAAATTTTCAATTACACGGTTTGTACCATACCGGTCAAGGGCGCCCATATGCAAAATTTTAAAGGGGGGGGGGCTCAGATATTTTCCCCATGGTTTAATAGGATATTTTCCCCATAAAAACCGATTTCAGTACAGATTAGAGTTATTAAAATTTGACATTTTTAATAACTTATTCATTAATTGCTGGAGAAGAAATGATTTTACATTTTCGCAAAAAAAAAGTACTAAAAGCAAGGTTGTCCTAATTTCAAAGAAGAGGGAGGTGGCTTGAGCCCCCACTTGCCCCCCCCCCCTTATATGGAAGCCCTTGATACCGGTTTAATATATTTTTAAGTTTAACAACTCTCAATTTTAAACCTGCTAGTGTCGCCCAACGACTTGCCCATATTATCATTATCCCTCACTTTTTAATAAAAATTGTACATACGTACGTGTTTAATCTTAATAACTGTCAAGTTCAAAACAATATGGAAAGCGTTTCTCTATCCTTTGTTTCAAAATTTCACCACCGGATCTCACCAGGAGCGGATACAGAAAACCATTTGAAGGGGGATGGGGGTCATGTTGAAGAAAGCCCTCCCCCATGAACGAAATTTCCGTTTTAAGTACGAAAAAATACTGAAACTTTTTGGGGGTCAATAAAAAGCCCCAAATCGGTCAGGAATAAGGCACATAATTGGAGATAAACGTTGCAAATTAATTTCATAAGCAATAAAACAAAGTAGTTGTTCAAATATTTTCTTTGAAAAATAATTGATGTATTGAAAAGATAAGATACTGTCATCGTTTGCATTTTATGCATAAATTATTTGAACACAATGTGTCCGGATACTATTCTCGAGAGTTCAAGAGTTCAGGGGGAGGGGGTCATGACCCCCATGACCCTCCACTGTATCCGCCACTCACACAACACATGCCCCTCCATAAATCCGCTCATATGATAATTAACAATTTTCGTTCTAAAAATATCGTTCGATTATTAAGGAATCTCACAATTATCAAAAATTCGAAGCCAAACATTCAACTATTACCCCATTCGAATAAAGCAAGAGAAAAGCAATCATTCGATTTTAAAAATCATTCCAAATCTATCCATTCCAAGAGCAAAGATCACCACCTATGAAGCTCTTCCCCCAAGAGCAATACCCCCAAAAGAGACAAAATCCCCTAAAAATTACAATCCCGCAGTTTACGTCAAAACTCCCCACCCATAGGAATGAATTGCACGAGAAGTTAACCACTTGTTTTATTAAGAAATAACTAAGTACCTTTGTGCCGAGAAGTAACATGAAATAACAAACGTTTTGTATCCCAAATGTACAGAGTACTGCAGAAACGTGTTTTGGAGTTTTAAGGTACCCTTTTTTCAACAAAATAGTAAGCTTTTACATATAGGGGGCCATTCTTTTGTTACGTATGGATGATTTTGTCCATTTTTGGCCCCTTCCCCCCATGTAAGGGTACGTAAGGTTTTTTAACCCCTCCCCGTATTCTTACGTAAGATTCCATTTCGTTTTTCAAAATAATGAAATAACTAATCTAATATCACTGGAATCGAAATTTAATTCACTATTATTAAATTAAACTTTTTGTGTGAAGCAATATTTACTAAAAAGTTGGAATATAGACTGAATGTGTTTTCGACATTTTTTTGTATATGATGCGATAGTAGTTAAAAATAAAACATGCCATACATAGTGCAATTCTTTTATTATGTTTTACATAATTAATTCTTCGTAAAACAAATAAAAAACAGTCATCCTAATACGTTTTTGTTTTCCAGACGCAAATGAAACATCGGCTTGGAAAATACTGCGTAAGAATGCGTTTGAACCCCTCCCCCCCCTCAAAGTATGTAAACATTTTTCCAACCCCACCCCCTCGGGACCCATACGTAATTAATGAATGGTTCGTAAAGACATCCAGTAATGTCCTTACATCCACAATCTCACTATTTTGCGTTGAAAAAAGGGTTCCTTGAAACCCCGAAACACGTGTCTGCAGTACTCTGTACATTTGGGATACAAAACGTTTGTTATTTCATGTTACTTCTCGGCACAAACTATACGATATTAATAGGCAAAAACGTTTGTTATTGCCTATTACACTTGTATCAATACCCAATCGTATAGTCGAAGGTGAACGTAAGGGGGAAGACGTCCCCTCAGGTTTTCAACTTTAGTATTCCCCCTTTTTACATGAACTATAATTTTAATGCCTCTCAAGTTAGAACCTTATAAGCGCCTCCAACCTTTACTTCCACCACCGGGACACACGACACATGTCTCCCGCAGACCCGTCCATGTGTTCATTCATTAACACCTTTCGCTCAAAACATATCATTCGACTACCAAGCATCCCCAAAGAATCATTTGATAATCAAGCATTCAACAGTATACATTCAATTATAACACTATTCGAATGAAACATTAGAAAGGCAATTATTTGATTGTAATACCATTTAGATCGCAAGGGTATCTATTCCTCAAGTGTGCTGGCACACTTTTTAAAATTAGGGATCCTCTTTCCCCTCAAGAAGGACACTCCATAAAAAAGTCTAACGTCCATTAGGAATTTCAATGGCGCAGTCTGCGCAATGATCCACCTCCCCTGTGGGCTCCTCAGCGCAGCCCGTCTTTCTGGGGGAAGGGTTAAAAGGTTTCAATGCAAATTTTTTCGGAAGACAGAAAAAAAACCATGCTCATTCATAAGTAAAATCATTAACTTTGACCGCCTAAATGACGTATCCGCCCCTGTAACTAAAACACTTCAGAAGCAAGGTTGCCCACCCGCCCTGAGGTCAAGCCCCCCACCCTCAATATCGCAGAGACCTCCACCCAACAAATGAGAAAAATACCCCTTAACCCCCCCCCAAATGTCAATAGCACAGTCTGCGCCATGACCCCCCCCCCTCGATAGGTGGGCACCCTTGTCAGAAGTCAACTATATTGAGAGGTTCATTCGATTATCAAATCGATCGAAGATTACACTGCTCGAGTGATTGACATCTCGAGAACTCAATATCTCGAGAACTCAACATCTCGAGAACTCAACATCTCGAGAAGTTCAAAGCGAAAACTCGAGCAGTTGATCGCTCGAGTTCTCAGAAAGTGATAATCGAGAACTCGAGAAGTTCATCGCTCGAGAACTCGAGAAGTGATAATCGAGAACTCGTGGTAATCGAGTTCTCGAATGATCTTGAATAATCGAGTGATTCGATTATGAGAACTCGATTATGCCCATCACTAGTAACTGTTATTACTTTTGTAACTACTAAGAATTTTTCTGCAGTATTTCTTCACACCTGCGTGAACTATATGCAGATTTATTAATTTTTGTTTCAGGGAGCGATTCTTTCGCCTCGAAGCGAAAGGATCGGGGATTGCCGAAAACTAAGCATAAAAATCGAAAACGTTATCGTTGAATTTCTACTTGGAAAAGTTTCTGTTTATAAGCACTAAACGAAGAGTAGTAGTGTAAGAAGGTCTGGCATCGTGCCAAAGGCCATGAGTACTCACGGGCAGCGTTCCAAAAGAAAAGCAGAAAAGAAAATTCAGTGGGTAAAAAATGTAGCTGTCAAAAAAAGGAGAGAGGTATTGACAAAAGTAGGAAATTATCTTGCTTATGGTGCTTATGCTTATAGTATTTATTATTATAGTGCAGAACTAAATGCAGCAAAACTGTTACCACACAAATGCAACTTTCTGTGACTTAGAAATAATTTCAACAATTTGCTGTTGCATTTTAATTCATTTACGCTATGTAAGAACAAGTAAAAATGTTTTGAATTTAGCCGTAGAATATTAGAAAGGAAGAATTAGTTGTCTTTGAGAGAATAAAAATTTATTTTATTTTCCTCAAACAGTTACTGTTGTTATTTTTTAATATTTTCTTAGTTATCTTTAATATGATGCAGATTTCTGGAAAAATATAGCAATTATAGCTCCCTCACCCCCCTAGTTAAAATCCCCGCAGCAGAGACACTGGCCCTAATCCTCTCTTTAATTTTTTTTTTTTGACTTTTATGCTTTTACTTTTTTGATTGTTTTCCAAGTAGCACAAAGAACAATTTAAAAAAAAAGAAAAAAACAAAGTTTATAATGGGACTTTTTGAAAAAAATTTAAAGTGGAGACATCACACTAGTGTTAGATTGATGCAGTAAATTTTAATGCAGAAAACCTGAACAGCCTAAACACCCCTTCCTCAAACAATGTTATTGACCTTTTGCCACCTTTTTTTACTATTGTTTTTAAATGCTCAAATATATAAAATTGCCATGCTAGTCCTGACTATACCTATGTCTAAATACTTTATGGAATACGTCTCAGAATTTTTCAGTGAAAGTTATCATCTCCGCTTTTGTCAACATAACCATTGATCTCTACTAAAGTTGATGTCCTGTTTTAATTTTTTTTAAGTCTGTGTACTACAACTGGAAAAGTTCCACAGTCAGTGTTACAGTCTAGCCCGCTCAATAGAACAGTCAATAAGTCACAAAAAATTATTCTAATAACCACATTTAGTTCTGTACTTATCTAATAAATTCTATAAGCATAAGCACTACAGCAAGCAACTTCCCAATTTGATTATCTGCGATCAAAATGACAAATTACAATGGATTAGTACACATTGAAATTTATTACATTGCGCGACATTCTTTTAAAGGGTATTTCAACACTCGACTGTATTTTGAAGTCCATCCACATTTTTATCTGTTTTTTTTTTTCTTTTTTCATATTTTGACATAACAGAAGATTTGAAGTTATAAGTTTATTTATTTTTCAGCTGACAAGTCGAAAGCGTTGACAAAGGCTGTGAGCTCCGCCCCTTTCATCCGGAGGACTGCGTCTGTAGACACTATATACCTCTTAGGACAATGGCAGAGGGATACTCTGTATCTTAGCTATTGTGGACGCCTCATGATGGACAGGGCTACTCAAGTAAGTGGCTTTATTTTCATTATTTGTTTGCGTCATAGTCATGACCATGTCAAAGACGCATGAGTTGATTGCATTAAATAATGTGCAATTGTTGATCACTATTAATGACAATAGTAGTCTACTTAAGAAAAACTTGCTTACTGTGCAGTTGAGGCAAGCCTAACGTGGTAGTGTTATGATCAGGATCTGTGTAACCTTCACAATGCTGCCATACCTCATTTATCCATTCACTTAGTAATATGATCTCTTGAAGCTGTTTTATTTGTTCTTCATTTTCCACAATCCCCATAACCTTTACATCATCCACAAAAAAATTCATGCTTCCAGAAATATTTTCGTTGATGTCATTCATAAAAATAATGAACAAAAGAGGCCCTAAAACTGAACCCTGAGGAACCCCACTTAAAACATCGCTCCATTTGGAATGATTTCCTCTCCCAGCTACTCTTTGCTTCCTTCCAGTGAGCCAATTTCTAACCCAAAGTATAGTTTTTCCTCCTATTCCTATATCAGCTAGTTTGCTGAGAAGAGCAACACGCGGTACCTTGTCTAAAGTTTTTTGAAAATCAATATAAACAACATCCACACACTTTTTGTTATCTAAAGCTTAAGTAACCTCGTCATAGAAATTCAATAAATTAGTAGCACATGATTTACCTTTCCTGGAACCATACTGCAAACTAGTCAACAGACTATTAGGCTCTAAGAAATTCATGATCTTAATTTTGACTAAAGTTTCAAAAATCTTACAAATCACTGAAGTCAGACTTACACGTCTATAATTCCCAGCATTTTCTTTATACTCTTCCTTGAAGAGCGGCGTTATGTTAGCCAGCTTCCAGTCCTCTGGCACTGTCCCTGAGTTATAAGAAGCATTAAAAATATTTAAAATAACATCCACTAATTCCTCTGCACATTCAACTAAAACTTTTGGATAAATATTATCTGGTCCCGGAGCTTTAGTTGCTTTAATCTTTTCAAATGAAATAGAACGTCCTCCCTGGAAAATACAAAATCCTCAAGCTGCATGATAGCTTATGTCTTGTTAGTGTCAACTGTTGAGATACAGTTATCGTTAAATACACTGAAAAAAAGTTATTTAGAACATTTGCAATATCAATATGCCTATCGTTTTGGACTTAAATTTCCAAGCTCATCAACCAATGACCCAATTTGACTGTTTCAAGCTTTCCCAGAATTAGTGTAAGCAAAAAACCTTTTAGGGTTCCGATCAGTGTCATCTGCTAGCCCCTTTGCTCCAATTCCCTTTTCTGAATCCGTACCAAATGTTTAAAAGTTCGCCTTGCTTTCCCATACTGGAGCCTCTCCACACACCGACCCTTTTCTTTAAACTGACAAAAGCAATTTGCTTATAATTTAGAGCTTCTTTAGTCTCCCTGGAGAACCACATGGACCAAATTTTTGTACGAGCACCTTTTCTCCTAAATGGAACATAATCCCCATCCGTTTTAACTAGTTTTTCTTTAAATTCCGTCCACTGCTGATCTACATCGCTATTTTTCAATCCTGATGAAAAATCCTCTTTCAAGCTCTGCCTAAGTGCAACAAAATCAGTGTTTCTGAAACTGGGCACAAACCTAAAATTATCATCTTTGCACATTTCAAATTTAATCCGGAACCTAATGCTGTTATAATCACTATCTCCTGTATGATTCGTTACACACACAACCCCTGAACAGAACATCTTATGTCACAAAAAACTAGATCCAAAATCGCCTCCTCTTGAGTTTCCCGAGTTACAACTTGATCTAAGAAACAGTCACCAATTACTTTTAAAAAATCCTCTTCTTTGCCATTACCAGGATAAAAATTATTTCAATCAATAATCGGGAAATTGAAATCTCCCATTATGATAACAGATCCCTTACTATTTTTAATACATGCAATTAGTGATGTAGGGTGGGAAGGTAAATATTTTTTTGGGTATTTATCCAAAGGCAGGGTATATCCCCTAGTAATTACACATTTTGCAAAAAAAATTTAGGTGGTATCAAAAGTTGATGATTTTCTTTTTAAAACATAAACCGTAAAATGAAAGATTAAAAATATAAAACTTTATATATTATAATTTTTTTAATTAAAAGTTTAATGAAATCTTACCACAAAAACTCAGAATTTAGAATGAAATATTTTAGGCGCAAATTTTCTTGTTAAAATACTATTTTGTTATTTTATTTTAAGAGTCATTTCTTCAATAACGCAGGATTTTTGAGACAGTATCAAAATTCCTTCCTGCTGCAAGTGCAGGAAGTGTTTTCTTTCCCATTATGAGTACTTTATCATTTTGAAACAAACCTCAGCAGTTTTTTTCCTTTAGAATTAATAAAAAACTTTTTTAAACATCTTCAAACACATTTTACTGAAAAAGGATTGATCAAGTATTTTTATGCTAACATTTATGTTGTACTGCATTTATTTTTAGTATTAAAATGCTTTGTTCTTTAAATTAAAACATTGTAAAACAGCTGTAACGTCTCTATTTTTTTCTCACACTCAATACATATGCTTGAAATACAATAAAAAGAGAAAATCAAAATATCAAAATGAAATAAGCGAACTAGGGACTGATACGTTGTCAGGGGGTAGACCAGCCACTTAGTTCACAAGGTCCATTCTTCAGAACATCTTCGGTTTGTTTCTTTCTATTTTTGAATTTTAAATGTTTCTGTATATTATGTGTGTGTGTATATATGTTACCGTTGAAGTATATAATGCAATTATTTTATAGAATGCCTAGTCATTCCATGAAATAACTGACAGTGTCCATTAAAGTGTGTAATATGTTATTAATTTAACACTTTAACTAGTTATTCTATGAAATAACTAGGTATTCTATAAATTAACTAATGAAAGACTGTTAAACTGTAAAATAAACAATTTATCTAAAATGAAATAATGAGGTATTCTATAAATAAACTAATGATAGACAATATTAAAATGAAAAAGAAGCAATTTATCTAATTTATGCAGCGTATAAACGGTATTTATGGAAGTGTACCATAAAATCATTTGTTAGAACAAGGATTACTAAAATGACACATGGAATTACAAAAATTACATTATTTCTAAAACAAAAACATTTTTTGTTGACACACTGGGTTGACACGTATGGCCTGGAATAGTTCATAAATGCAGTAGGGGTGGAAGGTAAATGTATTTGTCGTGCAAGATATGTAATGTAGATTATTTTACACTTTAACGGGCTGCAGATCGTTATTTCATGAAATAACTTGTTAAACCGTGAAATACAAGAGAGTTTTACACTTTAACGGACACGATCAGTTATTCCATGAAATAACTAGGTATTCTATAAAATAACGAATTTCATATTTTAACGATAACATATATACAGTAGAAGACCGTTATAACGCACACCTTGGGACCAGAGCTTTTGCGTTATACAGGTTTTTGCGTTATACAGATCATTTCACAAATTTTTAAACTAATATTCAGAATATATTTATATATTAGCACTTCAGAATGAATTTTATCTGCAATGAGTAATAAAGCACTAATATTACAATTAGTCATTCAAAAATAAATATATTTCACAATCAAAATAAAGTGCATTATCTTGCACTTCTGCTAGCTTCATGGTTTGCATAACAGCTGCATTTTCAAGAGCCATCTGGTATTTTATGTTTACTATGAGTACTGATTTTCAATTTAAAAGCTTTGAATAAAGATGGAAAGATGAAAAACTGTCTCAAAATTTAATTTGCCTTGCAATTTTTATGTTTGCAAAGCAAAACAGAGGGATTTCTTAGATTTCAAAACCTATTGTTTACTTCTGAAAAGTTGTGCGGTTTATAGAGAATTGTGTTATATAGGTCGGCATTATAACGGTCCTCTACTGAATATGTGTGTGTGTGTGTGATGCAGAATACGCCTGAGCACTTGAACTGGGTTTGGGGGGAAATTTCTGAAAAAGATATAGGTAATTAAATAGTAATAATAAATTGAGCGACATTTCATTACATTTTGATGTCATGCAGGAAAATATTACTGGCTTATAAAAGATTAGGGCCTTAAAAAATTGATGTTTTTTTTTTTTTTTTTTTTGTAACCAGTTAAGCTTTTTACTTTTTGTAGAATCGCTTTTATGTCTGAAATTTGGCTATCAACATTGATTAGGCATATCCAACACATTTAATGTGAATACCATATTAGATTGCTAAGTTGTTTCACACAATAATTCTTTCAATATGATCAAAATACAATTTTTGGGCAAAAATATATTGTTTTGTTTAAAGTTTGTTGGTTGATTATATATATGCATAGTGGAATACATACAGAAAAGTATTTTAGTAGAATAAATTTTTGAAATAAATACCCAGGTAAATACCCATTTCGGGTATTTACCCGGGAATATACCCTGGGTATTTACCCCTAAAAATAAATACCCGGTTATTTTACATCACGAATTTAGGTGGCCTATAAATGTTTTCAAAGTGTAATTTTTTGCCCTTATTGCTCATAGACTCCAGCCAAACCGTATCAGTAGGTTTATCATTTATGACCAATTCATTGCAAATGAAATTGTCTCTAACATAAAATAAAATCCCACCACCTATTTTGATAGAATTTTTCTTTCGTTTAAGCACAATGGTTTCTAATTGTTTTCTGAAAATTTTCTTCGGCTTCTCATGACTGGTAAAAATGAGAAGCGTGTACGATATGTACACGCTGAGTGCCTCATTACTACTGCTTCATATTTTAGCGTCACTGTCTTAATACTCACTTTCTACTGCATTTGGTGCACTACATGCTACGTAATAGGAATACGACTTTTCACTTTTTAAGGATATATCGCGAAAAATTCTTTGATGTGAATCTATGAAGCACTGAAATTATTTAAAGAAATCAGACAGAAGTGACCTTATAAGCGATTAATGTATTATGACCTGACCACATATCTGATAAGAAACAACATAGAATTCCTATTCAGTGAGCCGAGAATTTAGAAAAGTGACCTTAAATGCGGGGTGACCTTATATCAAGGTCTGACTGTATATTCATAATCATACAGTTCCATAGAAAATGAATGTGGGACAGGCCCCCTTCATATTACAAAAAAATCCCTGTAGAGAGTTTTTGTAACTTTCACTCCTGTCCTGACGGCATAATGTCTTGGAGTCGGGCACATTTCGGATGGGAAGATTCTTTTTGGCCACTTCTGATTAGTGTTTTCTACATTGATGACACTTGGCTTGTCTAGTGTTACATTTAAACACAGTTATGCATAAATAGTGGGCACAAATGCAGGACACTATTAAATGTCTTTCACTCTCCCTAACGATGATAAATTCTTAAATCATTGCTTTTTAAAAAAAAGAGGGGGTAATCTTTAGATTCTTCTGCATACTTTTCTTTCTCTAAAGTTTTTAATTTTTGTATGCACAAAAATTTTTAATTTCTCAGTTTCTCAAAATTTGAGTTTTGTACTCAGTCAGTTACAGTACATGTTTTCTTGCAATTTTTGAACTGAAAATTACTTTACTGTTTAGACTCCTGAAGAATTTGAAGAAACAGACAGAAGGTTATCTCAGAAAAAAAGTTCTGCTGCCTCTGGAGAAACGTTAGAAATGAAAGTAAGTGTAAATTTCTTCTCTTTCATAAACAGGAGCAAAAGTAAATTAGTGAATCTTTCAATTTTTATGTTTTTTTTATTGGTTTTTGTTTTGATTAGTTTTCAAGTTTTCCCCTTGGGCAAGTAGACCCAGCTGCCCCCCCCCCCCCCCCGCCCAGGGCTCGACTTTCTAAAAGTTAGTCCCTAGACCCACAATGCTTTAGAGGAGCCCTTCTATTCTATCACTTTCAGTCAATGGAAAATAATGTTTAACATTTATTTAAAAGAGGTTTTTTTTTTATTATTTTCACAAAAATACGTGATTCTTTAATGCTATGCATGTTTTTTAAAAATTTGGGGCCCCAGGCCCAGGCCTAGTTGGCCTGTGCCTTAATCAGACCCTGCCCTCGCCCCATCCGACATTGACATCCAGCCACATCATTATGAAATGCGCTGAAAAAAAATACCTTACAAAACCAAGCACAAATTGGTTAATATTAGCTACCCATATTAAGTATTCAGAATTAAAAAATTGAATCATAATATGAGACAAAAGAAATTAAAAAAAATGAACTTCCTTTCACTGAAACATTGTGGACAATGGCTGTTTGCTCTTGGTGGCAGTTTGGAGGTTTTACTTTGCTATACCATTTTCTGTGTATCGATAATGACTGTGGTGATAATAAAAAGTGGTTCTCATCACAAGGGGACCAACTGGCTTTTTAACCACCACTTGAATCCCCCTTGGTTCTTTATGATGCAGCACAGTGAACCCCATGTATTGAGTCATGTCACCTTTTTGTCCCTTGGTGCCAAGTAGAAGTATGATAACAAGGACAGATCCAGAAATTCTTCAAGGAGGGGCAATTGTTCTATACTTGATCTTTCACTACGTATTTGATTTACAACTGCTGCGGGGGGGGGGGGGGGGGGGGGGGGGGCTCATCATCTGCATTTAAAGCAACTAAGATAAAGAGATTCACCCTAAGAAGTCCCTTAACTTATTTCTTTCATTTTCCATTGATAGCGGTATTCTAAAACTGCATTACAGAGATAGCGGTATTCTAAAACTGCATTACAGAAATTCAATTTCATACTATTTCCTGGGGAATGATTAGAACCCCTCTTCCTCTAACCTCATCAAAAGTTTTCGAAATTGCGCATTTTGAAAAGAAATTCCAAAAATTACCGGAGGAAAGTCACTGAACCCATTTTTTCTTCCAACACAACCTGACATGTTCACAATCACGTCTTTAGGATTTAATTTCATATCAACAATTTGTTTTTAGAACCTCAATTCAGAAAACATTGCCGGGGCAGCACCCCTCAAAGGAGGGGTGATTGCCCTCATCGCTCCGTCCTTGTATGATAATCATAATTGACACAAAAATGAATAAACTCGTATACTTGTATTGCATAAATGTATTCTTCAGGGGCGCTGTGAAATATTGCAAATGTTTCATAAATAAAGGACCTAAAAGCAAAGGGGTGAAAATGCCAAAATTAAAAATTTGAAGCTAACTTTTACAAATGGTTGGGGAAACTCTTGTCTATTTTCAGGAAAGAGCTGGTGATAGTATCTCTAGCAGGTGCTGCTGTAAAGCATGATTTAGAGAATATTTTTAAGCAAAGGGTATACAGTCGAATCCTGACTTACGCGAGGGATGCGTTCCAAGACCCCCTCACGTAAGTTGAAATTTCGTGTTGTGGAAAAGGGTATGTGTAAATTTTTTTATAAACATACCTAATTATGTTATACACATGTTAACACCACCCCAAACTGTTTAAAAACCATTTCTTAACTATGCAATTAACGTTTTTTACATAAGAACTGATTTTTTATTTATATTTTGAAAAAAGGTGTTTTAATCAACATAAAATACTGTTACGATGCACAAAATCAGTCATCAACGGGAAAGAGTGACAAAAAACAATCCAGTATGGCATGTACTGTATGTAACAATTATAAAATAATGTACTATAGTAATTTTGTGCAGTAGATCCAGTAATGCTATTTATAACTTTCAAAAAATAAAGATGTTGATGATTTACACTGCATGATCAAACCGTTATTATAATATATTTTTAAATACAGTAGCTTCGCTAATTCTTTTATAATGTTTCCATCTATGGCAACACCCCTCGTCATGGTTTCTTCAATTCTCAATACAAGAGCAGCTTCCATTTTCATAATTTTTGCATTATGCTTAGACACTACTCGGCGATCTTTTACGGATTTTCTTTTCTTGACTTTTAATTGTGTATTTGGAAAATTCACTCTTGCCTAACTGTTGCATTACCTTGGAAGCATTTTTTAGTTATAAGCACATCGGGAAACTTTAGCTTTTCTTAATTTGTCAGAAACTTTCTTTCTGCCTTCATAAACTTTAGATGGAACAGTGCTCTTAGGTATCATTATATTTCATGAATTCTTGCATTTAGAATTCAAAAAATATGGTAACTGCAGAATAGTTATTTGTATACACAAACAAAGCTATGTTCAGACTAGAACGGTGTGGGGAACTTCCGCTGCCAGTGATGCTAAAGTGATGAAGGTCCATTCAAGGAAAAAGAAAAAAATTTAGTAGCCAATAACAAAGCCGACACTTTCACACTGCGATTCCTTTCTGAAAATTTTTGTATTGCAGGCGAGGAATTCACGTTAGACCTAAAATTATTTACTGCTGAAAAAATCACGTTATAGCGTTTCGCGTAAGTCGAATCGTGTTGTAGCAGGAGTGGACTGTAAACCTATATAAGGTTTGAACTTTGCGCGGTTTTTTCTTCAAACTTTAAAAAGTCCTCTTCCATCCCTTTATCTTATTGCCTCAATTAATTGATATCCATTTATTTGTGAAGTTACCTTAAAATTTTACAGCGACTCTGTGAAGACTTCACGACTCCCTGTGGAAATGAAGTGGAAATTTTGGGAATCACTGCAATAAAAAATGTGTGTAAACGAAAGATGAAAGCAAGACACTGTCTTTTTCTTACTTAAATTTACGTATATTTTTTTAATTTGAAGCAGAAGAGAGAAACTGATGAGAACCAATTAGTAAACTGTTGATCTTCATGTGGAAACTAAAAGTGTGAGAATGATATAACGATGCACATAATTGCAAAATACATTACATATATATGCTGTAGGGCTACAAAGAGCTGCTTTGTCACTTTTGAAAACTTTGAGCTCGTGCACAAGTGCTTCTTTCATCCCCTAACTTTTTCATATTGAAAAAAGATTTCCTTGTAACTATGAAACTGGTGTATGAAATTTATTTCATGTGTCAAATCATTTGCTTATTTTTCATCGGGTCGGTCTGAAAATACTAGTTTTGCAAAATGGCAATTACTTATTTCTATAGTTACCTTATTTTGTCATTTATTATCAACAGTTTCATTCAAATGAAGCTGGTGAATTGATACCTTTTTGAGTGCAAGTAAATTTTACTTTTTGCTATTTATCCTTATGAACAAACAATTTTTTTAAGCTACAAACTTGATCAAGGTTTTTCATTCGTATTTTTTTGAGCATTGACGTAAGTTGCTGTGTGTTGTTTTGTTTCCAGTACATCCGCCAGCGCCTGCAGAGGACCAATCGGCTGACGGGTGCCCCGAGCTCCCACCAGAGACAGAGTCCCGTCCAGGGGGACCACTCCGCCATATCATCATCGTCCGCTGCCGGTGCCACGTCTCCCACGATTCTGCCGTCCATCTCTTCCCCTCACCACCCCGCCACCTTCTCTTCCGCAGGGGGGAGGGCCCTGCCCATCCCCATCCCAGACATTCCCAAGCCCCTGATCCCCAGGATGAGGAGCAGTGTGGAGGGCCTCAACCAGGTCAGTCCTCTGTCATTCTCAGTATCCATTAAATGTCGACTGTGGCACGTTAAATGTGTCATGGTCACAAATTCCCTAAAGTAAATCGGTACCTCTGGGAGTGCTGGACCAGGGATTGCCTAGCTTCTGGTCTGGATTTAAAAAAAATTAAAGCTGTCATCAGGCTTCCATCCAACCGGCTAAACCACAAATAGTGGTTGTTAGGGGACCCTGGAGTGTAAACCCATAGGAGGCACTGCGGTCTCTTGACCAATGTTTGCTGAGAAATGCTAAAACAAAGACCCACCTGCTCATACGTGTTCAATGAAGTATCTGCTTTGTTAGAGCAAAATTATTGTTAATGTGATTGAAAATCTGTTATGTTATAAGATATTAAGTGTAATAAACTAGCTACACATCTAGAACAAACTTGAAAATCCCGCTGCAACATCCTCCATATGAAAAAGAATAAAACAATCGAAAGGATATCGTTTAAAAAAAATGATAAAGGTAAAAACAGTTCTCTGAATAAGTGAAAATCCCCCTCCCCCCGATGTAAACTAAACACATTCTTCAATCAAAGTGACGAAACACTCTTTAAAAACAAAAAACAATGCTTTGTAATTTGAAATATTTCGCCAAATAAACAAAAAATACAATAAATTACATTAACAGTAGTTTTAAAATGTAAACAAATGATCACTCAACTCTATTGTTTAACGCCAAAGTCGCCAAGCCACCACGTTACTGTAATCCAGCAGATCAGTGAGCGAAGCTAACTACGACCGATTAGCGGTCAGATCTTTTGAACGAAAACTTTTAAAACTTCAAATATTGCCTAATTTGTTCTTTTCACCAAAGATAAAGATCTTCCACTGCACTCATCTTTTGGGTACAGAACTACCCTGTTGTAATTTATCCGGACGAAAATAAAATTTGTTTTGTCTTTAAATTCCATCATCTTTTCCTTTAAGGATTATCAAACTAATCAGTTTATTATTAAAGTATTCTTGACATTGGTGCCAAAACTCAGGTGGATTTGTGCCGAGAAACAAATGTTGCTGGGAACGGTACTTTCTGATAATTTGGTTAGGAAAACCTTAAGCACCGATCCGGTCACATGGTTCAACTACGACGACAGAACACACGTTTTGCGTGAACTTTACTTTACCAGTACTTTACTTTAAAATGTATCTCGGGACCTAAAATCGTTGCTTTTAAGAAATGAAAGCTTCACACTCTCTCTCTCTACGTTTTATCGATTTTCAATTGACATATCATAGTAGGAAATTTTATTACAAAAAGCAGAGCTGGCTTTCTTAATGTCCTTTGGCAACGGGTTAAATATTTATTTAAATTCTCGCTCAACACTAGATTAAAATAAATATTAATCATTTGGGAAATATAGCCATCCAATGTTTAAATCAATTAATTAATTAACAAAAACGTTTCCGATTCGATCCATCGCGCTTTGAAATTATGCTTGCCACAATTTAATTGCACACAAAAAATTTGATCAAAATCGGTCCAGCCGTTTAAAAGCCTTATGGTGACAAACGTCCGCACAGAAGATTTTTATATATTAAGATATATATATATATATATATATATGTGTGTGTGTGTATATATATATATATATATATGTATATATATATATATAAATTTGATACCATCCAGCTAAAAAGTATCTAACTATTCTTCCGTGCCGAAAATGTTAAAATGAAATTTATAGTGTTTTAAATACAAATATGATTACCAGCAACAGGCTCTGGGCACAGCTAAGCTGGTCCTAGTCAGTTAAAAGTCCCCAATGAAGATCAATGGCCCTCTTAAAGCTATCCACCCCCTTGCTTATTACCACCACTTCCGGTAAGCTGTTCCAAGTGCCCACAACCCTGCTAAAGTAGTTTTTCCTTATTTCCAGGTTAGTTTGAGATTTGAATAGCTTAAAACAATGTCCCCTTGTCTTGCTTTCCGTGAAAAAATTTGACCAGTTAACCTCTTTCATTTTGGTAAATTTAAACAACTGAATCATGTCCCCTCTGGCTCTCCTTTGCTCCAGGCTATACATATTAAGCCTATTAAGTCTGTTATCATAGTCTAATTCTGAAAGTCTTCTTACTAATCTAGTAACCCTTCTTTGAACCTTTTCCAATACAGAAATATCTTTCCTGAGGTAAGGAGACCAAAACTGAACAGCATATTCCAAATCAGATCTTACTAAACACCTATATAATGGCAGAAGAACCTTCATAGATTTGTGTAAAATAGATCTATTGATAAACCCAAGCATTCTGTTGGCTTTGTTACTTGCAGTGCTGCACTGCTGGCTAAACTTGAAATCCTGGTTAAATGTTGAAATAAGCTTTCATTTAATAACTCTCAAATTTTAATGTACGTTATTGCTAAAACATAGAATATGATTTTAAATTTGAGTTCAGTAGAGCTGTATTAAAAAGCTCTGTTTCAAAATGTACCTTTCTTCGACTATTTTTATTTAATGAAATCTTTTATTGCAGTGGTGCCACCCCTAAGAGCAAGGGTGCACCCCCCTAATTACTGCAATGACCCCCCCCCCCCCCAAAGCAAGAGTCCCCCTTAAAAAAGAGCAAAACACCGCCCTAAAATTTTTAATGGCGCAATCTGCGCTATGATCCCCCCTAGGTTTTTATTGTACAAAACCAATCTAACATTAACGTGCAGAAATTTCATCTATTAGTGTCTCTCTTTTGTGTTTCTTCTTGATAAACTTTAAAATCATATTTAGAGATAAATATTTATAATCTAGTTATTATCTTTTTGATTAATTTTTACTCCATTTCAGGAAATAGAAAGAATAGTTTTAAGAGAGATATCTCATGCTGATGGCAATGATAATACAAGGGTAAGTTTTTCCCACATTTTTTGTAGCAATAAGTTTTAAATAAGCACTTAGTTCTACAAAAGTTCAGTTATGAGTTCACTGGTGTTGTGTTTTTCCTGATGTAGAAAAAAGGGACTTTTTTGCAGTTTCCTTAAATTTAGCATAATTAAGGAAATAATTTTTCGGAAGTTTTGTGTCATGATTAAGTTGATCCTCTAACTTCTAACATTTGTACTAATTGCTCAACTTTGAGTATGTACTGTAATTATTTCAAGGGAAGTTCATAAGTTTCTAAAATATCCATTCATTGGATATTGTTCAATGTTTTTACATCCATCATGTTAAAACTAGGGCTCGACCAATGGCATTTTTTGGGGGATTGTTCAAAAATGGCTGATAGCCGATAGCTGATTGTTTTTCTTCAGGTGGCCAATGCTGATGGTAAAAAAATAATAAAATGAAACGGAAATAAACTGCTAAGATTGTCAGGTATTTAAAGGATCCTTTATTCATTTCACTTTACTTCCTTTCTATGAATGGGGAATTGTAATCACAAAAAAAAATCCGATTCGGACCTAAATTTCTATTTTACGATCACCCAATTTAAAGTTCACAAGTTTTTTTGGCACATCTGTACATGCATATGTACCAAAAACATATAGATGACCGAAATATCCATTTTGAACACCTCCTCAGTTAAATATCGCAAGTTCTCATGTGATGTCTTTATGCACATAAACTTGCCTCACTCAAAAACATTATAGTAAGTTGAAAACTCATATGTACGTAGTATGATCTAAAAGTGTGAAGACAAGCTGTATAAAACCTTATTCTGAAAAGTTCACACTACCGAAGCACATCTATCTACAAAATAGTCACCTTGAGCGACTATGCACTTCTGCCAAAGTTTGTATAGCTTTTAGAAGCACTCCTGGAAGCTATTTTTCATAAGGTCTCTTGTGCTGCTGCTTTAACTTCATCATGGGGAAGAAGGCGACTTCCATGTTGAGGATGCACGCTTCGATTAGTCAATACTCTGATACGACAAACAAATAACATAACCTTTCGTGGAACTTTGCTCCATGTGACTTTTACCTACATCACTAATTGCGTGTATTAAAAATAGTTTGAATAAATTTCTATCATGAAGTTAAGCCCAAGGGTCCCCTATTCTTGTCTCTGTAGGGACTCACCAGATGAATATTTTAATACAGTATGACACACAATCTGATAAAGTTCGTGACATTCAAGCCATTCAGAAATCTATTGGTGGGAAAGCTCTGAAAATGCCAAAAGGAATATACAGTAATATTTCAACTATTATATTTATTAAAACTTAATCCAACATCGGCATCCAAATTAACCAACTATTAATACAACTGAATAATATCTATTATCAGGAATATCCTTTGTACTTAAAATTTGACTCTTAAGACTGTTGATCATGCCATTTTGGATCATTGAAAGCTGTTACTTTGGAATATTTGGTTGAAATTGGTTATAAGATTATTGTGTCACTATATGTAGGTAACATCGACACAGGCCACTTAAGCGTGCTTTGCTATAAGCAATACCTCAGGAAAAAGACTTCAGCTAAAAAATAATGTGACATAGCTCGTTTGCCCCCAACGCAAAATACATTGAAATATCATCTATGTCAAGTACATTTGCAGGGCTTTATTTAGAAAAACCTTGAATTACAAACTCTCGATCCCACACTTTCGGGTGGCTGTTGGTAGATGGAGAATTTCAGCCGATATCCAGACTAGATCCCAGATATATCCCAGCGCTAGATCAACTCTTGCCAAAATACTCTAGAAGAACCATGTAACACTACAAAATGTATATGCCATCGATATGGACTTCCATACTCGGTAATTTGTAAAAACTGTTGCAGAAATTACTGCACAAACGTAGGAAACATTTTGAATTTGGATGAAGATAAAGATGAGATTTTATTTTGATAATGTTATATTTTATTTTATAAAACTCCTTTAAATTCATGATTTTGTTTTTTCTTCCTACTTAAATTTTTTTTAAATGTATTTATTCAACCTTTTTCAAAAATGTCCTCGGACGCAAAGTTATCCACTGTTTTTAAACGGCTTGCATTAATAAATAATGTTTTTAACACAACAAGAGACTTCAATGTTTCAGCTTCTATTTCATTATTTCCTTTCTTTTCATCTAAAACAAAATCATTTTCTCTTTGAGCAAGAAATTTCCTTTCATTTGATACCACATATGATGTTTTTATTTTTGAAAATTTTCCATGATTTTTCAAGATGGCGACCAAAAAAACTCATTTCTCACTTTTGTGCGGATGTAAGTTTTTATTCTGCCCACTTTACTTTAAATATCCCATTTTATATTCCTTTTCAGCATGAAATTTCCTTTTATTTGATACCACACACGGTTTTGAAAAAAAAACATCTTTTTTCAAGATGGCAGACAATAAAAACGCATTTTTCACTACAATATAGATGTATGCAGACTCCGAAGAGTTCCTATTTTTCCTACTTTTTCCTACTTTTTAGAGCTCTCTCCTTATTGTCCTACTTTTTCCTTTTTTTTCCTACTTTTTCTTTCTTCAGTATAGCACTTCTAATTGTGCATTTTTTCTTATTTTTACAATGCCGCACCGATAAATTTTTGCATATTTCAATTTTAAAAAGCAAAAGAAACAAGCGAACCCTAAAGTTTTAATTCACTGACTACAATAATTTCTGGAAAGAACACTGCGGCGTCTGCGTGTTTAAAAGCAGGACTGCGGAGTCGGAAGGAAAATGGCCTACCCCGACTCCTGGATTTTGAAACGCCCGACTCCGACTCCGGATTTTTTAAAAATTTTTAATTGTATTTTTTCAACTCCCTCTCTCCATTCAAGGGAAGGGTGAAAACCTCTTAACAGAGATTGAAATATTAAATTCCTTTTTATGAAAATTTTGCATTTTGTTTTTTATTGTAAACCCAAGACGCCATACAACGTTAGAAATTCAATTTAAAAATCAAACTTTCCAATAGTTACGAGTTAAAAAGTGAGATGACTTAAAAATCCCTTTTAAAAATTTTGAAAAGGATTATCTGTAATTTTCCCCCTTTAATATTTAACAAATAGATATTGATCAAATCGTGTGCTTTCAATTTTTGAAAGCTGTAACTTGAGAGAAAAAAACCCTTTTTCTTCTAAATCCAAGTTCTTGAGAGGGGGTAGTTTGCCCCAGGTGACACCCATCTGGTAGATGACACCCAAAGTTAATTTCAGAGTTTATAAAAAATATAAATACTTTAATTCTGAAAATGTTCGCGAATATATTTTAAATTATATTTCATCAATAAAATTTCAACGAAAATAGGGCACTATACGTCAGGAGCTAATTTTACACAAAACGCGGCGGTATACAAATTTGTACGGATACCTTTTACTATACCTATATTTCTTCTTCGCTAAATTTTTAATTTAAATTTTATTGGCTGCTTTAGAATTAACCTAAATATGAAGATCTTAAGATTAACTGCAGTTCTTGAGTGTTGTAATCAAGAAATCATTTACACTTATTTTGTTCCATACTTTTTAGTGAGAACCAAACTTACAGAAATAGTCTTAATAAAGAAAAAAACATTAGATTATGTCATCGAATCTTTTGGATTCGTGCTTTCGCGCCAGAACTTCTTTGAATTTGCCGATCACACTTAAACGTTTCAACTTTAGCTACGGGCGTCGACTTACTAATTTGTTACGTTTCTTTTACTATTTTATAACTGAGATAGAACAAAACACTATATTTCTATTTTTATTTGAAAGTGATTACTTGAAAATGTTAGGCAACAAAACCGTTTGCTGACAGTTGCTATTAGTTAAGTTAAAAAGCAAGCTAACTAGGAGACGGCTACAGAAAGTTCGGTAAGCATTCAAGCTAGCTGATTGCCATAATGGCAGTTATTTTCTCATTAGTATCTTTTTATACATGTAATCGAACCAATTGGTAATCAGTTTTTAAAAAATGCAAGGAGAGTCAGTGAAAAGGAAAGAAAAAAAGAAGGTCGGAGTCGGCATGTTTTCTAACGACTCCGACTCCTTTACCCCAAAATCAGTCCGACTCCGACTCCACAGCCCTGTTTAAAAGTTAAATATTCGTAAGTGACTTTTATGCCGTTGTGGCGTTTATGATCGACCTTTCTTTTTATCGCCCCGACTTCAATCCTACTGTTTTAACGAAACAATAAAGAAACACACACTGACTCATTCTCATAGAATTATATATTATTTACCCCTCAATTAGAAGCTTTAATTAAAGTAAACGGCCGACTGTTCAAAAAGTGCACCATGTTAGTTTTGTCGCCGGTTCTCCCTCCTATTATGCTAATTTTACTCATGCACAATACTTTAGTTTGAGCCAGGCCCATAGTTTCCGACTACATGGACATACCTATTCTACGGCCTAGTGAATAGTGCACTGAATACTATTTTTTGCGTTAAAAATGTTTGAAGCGCACATTTCTGCGGCCCTTACTTTGATAATTTTAATAAAAGAGAATCATTGATGTCCCTAAATTGTATTGTAACATTACATTTTCCATTTAAATTTTACTGAAAAAATATCTTTTGTCACTATTGTTTCAGTTGTTCATTTGTATTTACTATTTTAATTTTTTAAATCAACCAAAAGTTTCCCTTTTACTTCGCTTGTTACATCACCAAAAAGAAATTCGTGGCCCCACTTTTGAAAACCTGGATGGGGGGGGGACAACACCACTCCCCCCCCCTTGGCGTCGGCGCTGATCTTGATAATGTTAGTGGAATTTAAATTTCGGTGCCATTCAACCGGCAGTTTTTCGAAATGGATACTCCAAAAACGCAATTCTACGATTGTCTTTGATTGTGTTAAGGAAAGAGGGGGGGTTATCAGGGGCTCGCTCTTATAAATTTTTGAAATTGCAGTAACGCAGTTTTAGATGACTCTTGATGATAAAGATGGTGTTATTCGGGCGTTACATTGAGGGGCGCTCTCCTGAAAGTTTTCCAAAATTTAAGTTACATGGTCAAAAAGGATGGATACAGGCCGAGGAGTCAGTCACCTTTCTCACCTTTTGTCACCTTTTGAAAATTTGGTTACTTTTAGTCACCTTTTGCAACTTTTGTCACCTTTCTCACCTTTCTTGAAATGTGTCTTAGGATTTTATTTTTATTTAAATGATTAAATCTTCGAAAAGTATCTGAATGATAGCTTTAACAGTGAAATTAATTAAAAAATAGCCTTAAATATGCCCCCCCCCCCCACCTTGTTGTTTAAGAAACATAGCTATGCTACCGGGAAATCAGTAATTTTTTTTATCGCTTGCAATTGCATCCTATGAGCAGAACCAGTCTTTCTATCTCTTCTACAAATGGACTTGCTCCTTATTTTCGGGAATGTATGTTAAAAGAAGCATGTTTATCCTCTTATACTTTGAGCTTTGATGAAACTACCAATGTCAAAGACAAAAAAGAACTGCAACGAACAATAAAATATTGGTCTGAAAGCCAATGTTGCATCACAACAAGGCATCTCAAAACTTTCTTCTTGGGCAAGGCAGTTGGTGAAATTTCAATTGAGAAGCTATGTGAGGCACTTTCCGAGAGTAATTATCCATGAATAAATGTCTCATGCTTTCCTTTGGATGTTCCTTATGTTAATAAAAAGGTTTTCAGGTTGTTCGACACTATTATCCTTGAGACACGAGAAAAAAGCCTAATAAATATTGGTACTGGCAGTATTCATACAATGCATAATGCGTATGTCAAAGCATTGTAGTATTTAGGTGAAGAAGCATCTGAACTTCTTCTTAGTACTTATAGCTATTTTGATGGTTGGCCTTCCTGTTAGGAGGACTTCGAAAAAGTGCAAGCTCAACTAAATACACCTCATCACAAGTTCCTGAAACACACAACTACCCGTTGGCTTACCCTTGGACCTGCGGCAAACAGACTACTGGAACAGTGGGATGCTCTTCAGTATTATTTTTTTAAACATGTGCCTTTAAAAAAGAATTCAACTATGCAATGCAGGTTTTCAATGCCAAGCGCCTATGATACATAAATTGTACCAAGAAATAGAGACCATTGTTCAGACTTTTATGGCTCAGGTTATAAAAGCCTCTGTCATAAAGTAAGTTAATTTTTCAAATGTAGACATGGATGAACTGTTTGCAGTTGGTAACAGACTACCTCTTGAAGATCTCGTTGTTAGTGGAGAGGTGACAGATGAACTGTCAAAACTGAAAGAAAATGAAAAGGCTATGTTTTTAAGAGCTGTTAAAAAGCATTGTGTGACTGCATGCAAGTATGTAATAGAAAAAAGTTGCATATCAAACAGGTTACTGAAAAGTTTTAAATTTTTGGATCCAAAAGAGAGAAGTAAATCTAGAAGCTGTAAGGATTTGATAAAGGTTGCCAAAATCATGCCTTTTAATGTTCCACTCGATAGGTTGCAAGATGAATGGACACTTTTGCAGCTGGAAAACGATGATGAAGCATCCGAAAACAAAACCATTGATATCTACTGGCAGCAGCACATTTCAAAAAAGGACTCAACTTCCAATGATCTAAAAATTCCTAATGTTTCTAAGGTGATCAAAGCTTCACTTGCATTATCACATGGTAATGCTGACATTGAAAGACGATTTTCCTTTTGGTGAAAATAAGACAGCAAGGACTGAAAGATTTTTAAACAGCATACTTATAGTTAAAGACGCTGTAAAAGAATATCCTCATTTGCTTTCTTTACCAATTGGTCCAGAAATAATTAAATTTGCACAACAAGCACACGCAAATTACACAACATGCATGGAGGAATGTAAAAGGAAAAAGGATTTGGAATTGAAACAGAAGCAAAGAGAAGAGCAAAAAAGAAAGGATTGTGAAGAAGAAACTAAGAAAATGGAAAAAATTAAAACATCTATTTAAAGTGAAACAGTAGAAATCTTTACAAAAAGCATATAGGCTATTTTGGTAAAAGTCAGTAAAAAGGGATAATCCTTTTCTGTTTTTTGAGTTCTTAACAAATTGCTTTTGGTCACCTTTTAGTTACTTTTTTGTCACCTTTTAGTCACCTTTGTTAGTCAACTTTTTCCAAAGGCCATCAGCAGTCCTCGGCCTGTGGATAGCACACAGATACACTGTGATAGATATTCTTCGGAAATCCTTAGAAATGGATTCAGCTATTCAGCACACATGAAAAATCAGAACTCGAGAATTTTAACGAATCAAATATCCTTCTATGCGTATCAGATACCTTCTATGCTTCCATCAGCAAAAACCAACATCACTGAAAGTTTTAATAAAAACCATCTAATGAGAAATTGAACCAATCAGTTTAAAAATGGTAGAGAAGATGATAGTAAAGTGAAATGATAAATTCTACATAAACTTCAGCTAGTTTATGAAAAAACTATAGTAATTGTCGATTAGAGGGATTAAAAATATATTATTCGCTAACTTCAAAACTAGTTCTTAACGACTGTCAAGGTGCAAATGAATCATTGAACAACTAGTGCATAGAGGTCAGAATTATTACAAACAATAAATTAAGGAGAGGGGAATACTTTTTATTTTAGTCATTTTTGATCTCTTTCCCTCTCATCACTGTCACACGTATTCATCACATCATGCAGAATTGTGCTACTTCCGGAAGATTTATAATAAATTAAATAGAAATCAAATCGTCTGATCAAGTTTTGAAACAGGCACCAACTCCATCCCGTCTCTGATGTTCCCTTTATTGAAAAGAGACACGGGTATTAAATTTTGGAAAGAGTAGGTGAAAAAAGTATTAATTATGCATTTATTTCTTGTGGAATAAGTTTAAATATTTTTCCGTCCAAAAATCAAAAATTTCATGTTCTAAATTAAATCAAAACTTCTGAAAAAAAAATCCCCTCCCCCAAAAAATTTTGATTCCGCAACTTGCGCCATAATCCCCCCTGTGGGCACCCCTGTTGTCCAATGTTGTTTTCAAAGATAATATTCTACCTACGTAAGCAGATGTTATAAGACATTACTTATACATTGCCAGGAATTTTTAAAAAAAAAATTGAAAGGATCCTTTCTTTTTTTTTTTTTTTTTGCTGATGTGTGTTCTTGTTTAATGGAAGACCTTAAGTGCTTTTGGGGGAAAGTTCTCTTCCTGCTGTAACAGATCAACAAATAAATAATAAGGTAAAAAAATATAGTGATGTTAAAAGACATTTAAAAAGAGAAGGTGTACTAAATGTTAAAAAAAAGAAAAAAAAAAGCATTTTAGAAAATAAGGTGAAGAAAATCTGTTTGATATTTCACTGTGTAAATGCTAGGATTTTCTAATTTGTAACTGTAAATTTTAAGTGCCTGTAGCTGAAAGAGCATTTTTAACTGATCAAAGAACATTTCGCAGAATGGTAATTGGAAATGTTGGTAGTAAAGCAAGCAAAATGGTTGGAAAATGATTGAAATGGAAAGAAAAAGCAGCAGAAAGGGCTTAAAAAAGCTCAACTGCAAGATATTGTGCAAAGCGCAGGTCGTAGACTTTTTCCGTCTAATGTTTAACACATTTTGGATTCTTCAAGTTCTTCCCTTGAAAATGAAGATATGGTTTTTGACTATAAACACCTTAAAAAGAAAAGCAAAATTATAGGTCAAGATTCCCCTTCAACTTCGCAAATGAAAATTAGACTCCCAAATGTAGCAAAGGCTTGTGTCAGAACTGGTGTGTCCGCTAGATCAGCGTCAATTCTTATAAATGCTGCTTTAAAAAACATAAGAATTATTACGAAAGAAGATCCTTCTAAAGTAGTTGATCGTAGTAAAATAAGAAGAGAAAGAAATAAAAACCGCATTGACTTGAAAAGGAAAGATGATGAGCTCCCTTTATCAGGAGGATATGGAATATACTTCAAAGGTCGAAAAGACAAAACTTTAATTCAAATTAAGGAAGGAAAAGCGATATTTAGAAGGACAATAACAAAAGAGCATGTTGTTTTAGTTTCTGAACCTGGGTCAAAGTACATTGGCCATGTTACTGCTGTTTCTGTTACTTCTAATCACATTAAAACAAGCATATTAATTTTTTTAGAGAAAAATGTTGACATTTCTAAGTTACAAGCTGTTGATTGTGACGGAACAGTAGTCAATACACGATTTAAAAATGGAGTCATAAGACAAATTGAGCTTGCTGTTGGACAGCCTTTGCAGTGGTTTATTTGCTTGTTACATAGTAATGAATTACCTCTACTCCATTTACTGTAGCATTTGGACGGAAAAACTTCAGGCCCTAAAGGATATTGTGGAGAAATTGGGATAAAACTGGAATCATGTGAAAAGATGATTGTAGTTAACTTTGAAAAAGTAGAAGTAACGTTGCCTTAGATTGCATTTAATGAACTTAGTACAGATCAACGATATCTCTACAAAATTTGTTCTGGAATTGCAAACGGAAAAATTTCATTTAACTTGTCACAAAGGAATCCTGGAAAAATGAGTCATTCCAGATGGTTAACGACAGCGAATAGAATTTTGCGGCCGTATATTTCAACACGAGACCCATTGGAGAACTTGAAAATTTTAACACATTATGTTATGAGAGTATATGCATGTACGTGGTTTGATATTAAATCTGAATCATCATGTCGGTATGGTAGTCAACATTTTTAACACATCATTAAAAAATCTCGATTTCTGCCTGAAGAGCTTAAAAACATAATAGATAGAACACTGCAGAGAAACGCGTATTTCCAACATCCAGAGAACATTCTACTATCAATGCTGTCTGATAGTCAAATACATGTAAGACAGTTGGGCCTTCAAAAAGTTTTAAAATGTAGAAAAATGGCTAAACTCGTTAACAATGTTTGAAAATTCAAGATTCCAGTACCGTATTTTCCTGCGTATTACCCACGGGCGACCTATAATCCACAGGTCCTAAAAGCGGCCTGAAGAGAAAAAAGCTTTGTATAATCTGCCGCTAATACGATGTAAAAAAAATAAAGTTTGAATTTAACATACCATTTGAGCAACTAAACTAAAAACATGAAAAGGTAATTACTTTGAAAGCATAATTAAAATTAATCTGAAATATAATCTATATATAATGATTTCTTCTTGAAATCAAGATTATAGTATACTAATTACTTGAAAAACAGAGTCAAGATAAAGGAGCAAATGGTCTTATCTTGTGCAAATGGCTTCATAATTCACTGTAATGTTGATTACTTTACATGGCCTGAATTGCATTAGAGGAACATTCAAGCAACGTAAAATAACCAACATACAGGCAGGCAGCGAGAAAGAACATGCAAGCAATGTAAAGTAAACAACATTCAGTCGGTGTACGGTGGTCTCTAGGTCTCTATTGGTGAATCGGAGCGTTGGTGTTAAGACAAAAAAAAATACAGATAATCCGCGGCAGCGTATGATACGCAGCTCATAAACTTTGCTTTTTTTAACAGATAATCCGCGGATTATACGCAAGAAAATACAGTAGTAAATTTCAACGCAGATAGCTACACGAATTTAATTGACTAGAATTCAGTTACACTTACTGAGGCACCAGTTACGAAATCTATTTCCGATAATGAACTGAACCAGCTAATTTTGGATTTTCCTAATAAGGATACTACTGTTTTAAAATACCCGTGCCATTCACAAGCAGAAGGAGTTCTCCAGCAGCCGTATGTGGAAATGACGCTCGAGACGGATTTATACGATCAAGGATAGCATCCAGAATTTCACCTTCTAAATTTGAAACTAAGAGTCGATATTGTGGGGTTCTAGCAAACAATTAACCTAGATTTTTGAAGACAAAGGGTGGTGATGTTATTTACCTCTCTATGCAGCCACCTCCGCCACCTCCACTGGATCAGATCTTGTTTTTCTTCTAAGAGAAAACTTTCGAAGATTTGAAGTAAAACTTCTTGAATTTTACAATTTCTTAGAAATTTCAATCGCAAATGGGCAGCTAAAGATATTGCCATAGGAAGCTGAAATTTCAGCGGAATGATTACATTTATAGGTGGCAACTTTTCCGCATACAGGCTAATTAATTAAGAGAAACATTTTTTCCCGAGCATTTTCGCTCCACTCTATTGCGCACCCTGACTTTGAAACTTCAAGTCAATCACTGAAATTTGGGTTGAATTTGATCAACATTTTTGTGAAAATTTATTGTTTCAGTCGAGAGATTTTTTGGATTTCAGCAATTTTTCCTCCTCTGTAAACAGGGTTCACTGATATAAATATATTGATTGATATACTGTCAGCACTGCTTAATTGGGAACAGATAAACAAATACACTGATTATACTATTATGGACTTTTTCAAAAAAAAAAAAAGTGCAATGAAATAAAGCAACAAACAATTTAAAAACTCAAGTTAAAATTTTCATATGCACTTGTGATAATTTTCTATTTTGTTGTTTACTTGGCTTTTTTCAAAACTTTTTATCAATAACATTCAATTACTTCCTTTACATAGCTATTCATTTATTATTATGTTTTAAGACAACCTTCAATTTGGATAGTTACAGAAAATTTCCCCTTTTAATTGAATAACTTTCTTAGAACCATCAATATTCATTCAAGCCGGGCTGACAGTACATCCAATAATTCCTTTGAAAATTTAATTTTCGCTACAATTATTCTTTTTATCAGTATTTTCTTGAAAATAAATTTTAAACATATAGTTTAAAAAACGCCAATAGAGGACGCTTTAGACTTTTGAGTAAAAAAACAACTATTTTTTACTGCTATTTTTGAACCTCATTAGGTTTTTTCTAATGCTTGGACTTAAACTTAAATTTTCAGCTCAAAATCAGAATCATTGACCATGATTAAGTCGCGCAAACTGGACTGTCTTCAGAAGTTGAAATACACTCTGTCACAAAAAAGGTACATTAACCCTAAAGGAAACGAGCGATCTTCACGAAACTTAAAATGGATGTGACATATGACAAGACAAGGAAATGATTACAAACTCAGAACAAAAGTTTGTTCTATTAAGAAGTTATAGCACAATAAAGGTTACAAAACCATAAGTTGTATAGCCTCCTCTTGCAGCTATACAAGGTACTGCGTAATATGAAGTGAAATAGGTTACCTATGACCACTGGGACTGAATCAGGATGCTTTGTTGAAGATAACATGCTTCCTGTCTTACAACAAAGCTAATCAAGTGCAGCAAAAATCAAATTGACGAAAACCCAATCCATCGCAACGGATGCTGGATCGAGATACCAGAGTCTTTCAGTCTACCACTCAGGATTGTTTTTCTTGATACCATCAGTTTCTTGGAATGTTGTTAAAAGGCATGGAACTAATGTTAGTGACCTTGTTGATATGGTGGCGGCCGCTTTTATGACGTGTGATCTTTGTCCTCATTTCTGTTTCTAGAATGCCTTAACCGGCAGCAATGTAGTAATTCATTTATTTTTACCAACACTAAGCTACTACTATCAGAGGTGTGGCCAGAGGATATTTGGGTCCGTTAACGGACCCTTCACAAAAATCCGATCAACCAAAACTTACCTTTCACAAAATCCCGATCAAACAAAACGGACCTTTCACAAAATCCCGATCAAACAAAACGGACCCGGATCTGTCAAATTGTTTATCGAAAGAGCAAATCTGAAAGCAAAATAACGCATATTTCTGTGAACCGATAATTTTTGGAACCTTTTTTTAAGTCAAATTAGAGGGATCAGCTTATACAAATTCAGCTAATTTTGAAAAAAAAAAAAAAAAATCGGCACTCTTGGGATGCTCTTGCAAGCGATAAATAATTGCTACTGCCAAATAAATATAATGGTTGTTTGTTTTATCACAGCTAATTAGCAGCGGTGTTTTTGTAAACTTTGCTTAAAAGGCATTGGTAAGCACTTTTCTCCGCTCATGATTTAATAAACAATAATAATATATATCTGCGAAATGAACTTAGAACTGCAAAGGGATAGTAAACGTTGAACCTTTATAATGACTTGATTAGAAAATATTCTCATCATTTTGCCAGCTTGTCAATATTTGCGTTTTTAGGGTGCGGTGCGATGTTTAATTGTTATTTTGGAGGAAAATTATATGGGTTTTGATTTTTCAATGCTAACAAGGATGATTAACTTTAAATAAACTCTTTTAATTACCGTTTTTTTTTTCTTTAGATGTCTTCATTTTGAAAAATGCAATCTTTTAACATCCGATATGAGAATCATATTTTGTTCTTTTTTCAAGCTAACTTCGCTTTATTAGGATTCAAATAAATGAAAAATCTCTTTATTTCTGTTAGAACTCTCATTTCAAGTTTTTAAAGCATAATTCCATTTTCTGTTATGAGTCAAAAATTAAAATGCTAAATAGATGGTTTATTTTATTTTATTTTTTGGGTCAACTGTGTCCACAGATTTAATGATATGTTTATCATAGGACTCTAAAATGCAATTTTTAAATAATTTTATCAAAAATATTTCTTTTACAAGCCGTTTTTATACTTTTGATGCCTTCACTTTGAGAATTGCGATCTCTTTGCATCCGCTATGGGAATCCGATTTTTCGAAATTTTAATGATTATTACGCTTTGTTAAGAGGTAAACAATTGAAATATCTTTTTATTTTTGTTAAAATCGCGGAATTTAAAAGTTTTAAACGAAATTCTGTGCTTTTTAAGAGTGTCTTGGGTCAAAAAGTTGAATGCTGAAACCTATTCTGAATTTTTTTATTTATTTATATTTTTGTTACAATTATTTTAAGTACTGTACAGAAATATATCTAGTACAATTTAACATAATGTAGAATGGTAGATAAATATTGATACTTGAAAGAGCGATGCCCCCCCCCCTACCAAATATCAGAAAAGAAAACCAGAATGATTTTCTCGACATAGAAGAGGAAAACACTCAACTTTAAGTTTAATTGATGCAGTTTGTGCCATCTCTAAATTCTAAAATTTCGTTTTAACAAAAAAAAAATTTTTTTTTGCAAAATTTTTTGATTTTTTACAAAATTAATTCATTTTTCACAAAATTATTTGATTTTTCACAAAAAACGGACCCTGTGAAAAATCCTGGACAGACCCCTGACTATATCACTCCGACCCAGGTGGCAGCAGATACACACGTACAACCAACCTGATTCTCTGAGAACTATTATGTCCCTTTAAAAGGTCCATCAATTGTTCGTATACCCCTAAAAGGTCGTCCTAGTCACAATAGCATCCTTGCAACTCGACAGTTTCGTTTGAAGTACCCTTTGACACAAGCTTTCACACTTTTAATCGTACCTATTTGAACATCTTGCATGTGCATAGCGCGCTTACCCTTTCGTCACTGGCAGCGAAATTTATATCATCTCTTACCAAACTACATTCCTGCCGAGTTTGTTGGTTGCAGCTCAATTTATTCCAAATGCATACATATTTTTGTGACAAAGTATATTTCAATCTTTGAAGGCAGTTCAGTTTTCGCTACTTAATCACTCCCAACAATTCAGATTTTCAGCGCTCGAAATTTAAGTTTAAGTCCAAGCATTAGAAAACATTTAATGAGATTCAAAAATAGCGGTAAAAAATAGTTGTTCGTTGCTCCAAAGTCTAAAGCGTCCTCTATCGGCATTTTTTAAACTACATGTTATAAGTTTATCTTTGAAAAAATACAGATAAAAAGAGTAATTTTAGCGAAAACCACAAATGAATCAAATAATTTTTCCGTTTTTTTATGATCATTGGAAATTTTTGACCCTAAACTTTAACGGCGCCTATCTCCTTCGTAAGATGTTTGGGACTCTTATTTTTGCCATTATATTGTTTGTCCAGATGTGTACTATCCCCCCTTAAAGATTTGCCAAAGAGTTCAGAAACACCTTGTATAACTAAAATTTTAGTAATAATGTATGGATTTGGGTACACTATACATAATTAAAAAATATTAAATTATTTTGTTTAGTCATTCAAAAAAAAATTTAAGAATTAAAAAAAAACAATGAAACCGTCAACAAATTACACAATGAAAGTGGAAAGATCGCACATAGACATTTTTTAGTCATCAAATTAAACAAAAAGGGTAACAGATAAATTGCAATTTTCAAACACAATAGGAATATGTTTATACTTATTTAAAATTTATGAATAGAAATGTTTGCATTTTTTTATAAAAGCTATAATAGTGACAAAAATATTTGCTGAAAAAAGAAATAGCCATGAAAAGAGCAAGGTTCTTAAAATGCGGCTACAATAAACACACTTGATATTTGTACCAAGTTAATGATAATTTGATACATGTAATACTTGATCTGATGCTTGCACACATAATATTGAACAATTTAATTGTTTAATCTTTTATGAAGCTCTATAAACAAGTTCGAATTAACTTTTTCAAATTCACAATAATTTTCTGAAATTTAAAAAATTGCATAATAGAAAATCCTTGAAACTTTTCTATAACATATTATTAAAAATATGATGAAAACAAAAATAACTTTTATTCATTGATTTTATAAAAATACATAGAAATAGTTACTTACAATAGAAAGAAATGAATCGCTATAAATGATGCAAAAAAGATGGTGCATTACAAAATAAAAGTGAAACAAGTATGAGAAATACAATGCAAAATGACATTTCTTGAGCAAAATAAATGATCGCTAAATATGTAATAAATGCTTAAAACGACGAGGGAAGAGGGGGGGGGGGGGGAATCACCATCTGATTTTGGAGTAACTCGCAACATTGAACTTTAACTCTAACTTCGTCTCTTTTTTTAGTACAGAACTGCTACCTCCAACACCTCGGAAGAGTTTCTGAATCTACTTCAGCACTTCTGAAGAAAAAATTCAAAAGTCTCTTTGATTTCCGAACTATGTCACCATCAAAAACTTCTTTAATCAATTTCTTCCATTAATGCTCTAAATTCTTCCTAAACAATAGATAAAGCTTGAAAAAAAATCTCTAATTTTATGAATGGTGTTAGTTTTAAACAGCTCGGAAGTACAACTTTAGTTTTTTTCAGAATTAGAGGGAGAGGGAGGGGCATGCAAGTGTTCTCGGAAATAAAAAAAAATAGTGGTAAAAAATAGAGTTCAAAATAATCATAAACATTGAGCAGAAAAGCCCTTTTAAAACTTGCACCCCAGTTTGTTTTAACGTGCAGTGGCGGAGTTAATATATTGCAAATATTGCAATTGCGTGAGAGGCCCCATAACCATAGGAGCACCATAGGAGTTACAAAAATGCTTATGATAAATGTTTTACAACTTCCGTGATAGTGAAAGAGGGCCCCAAAATGTTTTTCGACGGGCCCCAAACTTCTAACTCCGCCGAAGACATACAGAAAAGACTGCATTACTGTGATTCATATTACAAATATCGAAAATTAAAAATTACTGTCGGTTCAACGGGAATCTGAAAAATGTCACAAAAACCGGTTTTGCCATCTCATAGTTGTTTCCAAGTTGATCTCCAATTTGGCAGTATATCCCAAATGATCGTCAGCCTAAGATGCTATATTAGTTTTGCCCTAAATAAGTAATTAATAGCCACAAAAAATGAGTAAATAGGCCTTTTAGAACACCTGACTGAAAACAAAAAGAAAAGTGCACGACTGGAACGTACGCACACCCTCACGCGAAATTTTAACCTTATACAGCTTACCATTTTTTAGTTAGGACTTATAAGAGATACATACATACATACAGCCGCAAAAAAACAGCGAAATATTAACTTGTTTGGTACCAGAATGCAGTATTAAAAACTCTTTCAGGGGTGACTAAAATAGAAATTCATACTGAAATTTGAGTAAAAAAATTTATATGAAAACAATAACTTCCTTTACTTTGTATTAAAAAGTAAAACAGCAAAGGTACTTTTTTTCGAAAACATTGGCCAATTCCATCTGCTTTGCCATGTTTTTTAAGGCCAATGGGCCGATGTTTCTTGCAAGTTAGCATCGGCTGCTGATGCCGATGGCTAAATTGTTGAACCATCGTCACCGATGCATCGGTCGAGTCCTAGTTAAAACTATCTCATGGTTGCTCGATTAGAGTTTTGAACTGTATAATTAAGGGGTTCTCCTCCATTCAGGCACTGCACCCCTACTGAATATTGGTGTAAGCTCACCTACTCCTTTCTTTACTCTTCCTTATCAAGGCCTAATTTTTAACAAAAACAGTGCAGGAGCATAAAACGGCAATGCTAAGCTCAAAAGTTGTATTATATAATAATTCTATATCAATTATTGTATCACATCATTATTAACAATTGCATGTATCAAACTTGTGGGAAATCCAGTGGATTTCACTCCCTGGACTTCTTGCAAAAACATGAACAAAAGAACAACCTTCACTAAAATCCCTATCATTCAACAATGTTTATATTGCTTTCAATGTTTCTCAGCTTTTACAATAAATAGCATTCTTCATATTTCTTGCATCCATGTTTTTGTAGTGCTTAAATCATTTATATGGCAGTGAGAAAAAGGGCAAAACTCGAAATTAGTGCAACAAGTAGCACCAATATAAGATATACTGGTGCAATATCTTGAACAGAAACCTGTAATGATCTGGCTACAGTTATCTGGCAGTGTTTTAGAAATGCTAAATTATATTTCAAACTAAAGTTACATTGATGAATATATTTTTCCTTCCTTCAGACACTTGAGCCAACTCCAGAAGGTCATCGAGCTCCCATTGCGGATCTTTTTCGTAACACTCAAAGTGTGGACACCCAAACGCCTTTTGATCGCGGTGACAGTTGTCACAGCAGCAACAGTTCCAACAGTGGCAGCCACTCTGTCTCTCCTGTAGTACCAATAATACCGGGACAAATGGACAACTCTAGGCCATCTAGTACAGGTAAAAGTTTTGCTATTGGGTCTGTAGTATCCAGTAGTGATAAAATGTTAAAGATTTGTCTGTGAGGGAAAGGGGTATTAAACAAATTTCTGCCCTTTTTTTTTTTGATTGACTGTTATCACCTCTAAAATAACTTGCTTTACACCAAGGATTCTCAACCGCTAGCCCAACAGATCCCAGAAAATTTTAACTGATTCTTGGAAATTTTTACCTTTCTTCATTACAAATTTTTCCTGGTTTAAAAAACAACTATAGTTTTACATGTTTTTAGTTTTTGTGATAGCTTTTCTTTGCTTTCTGTGGTTCTTCTCAAAAGGTTTATTTACTTTTGAGATTAAAATTATCATTACATGCATGATAATTTCAAGAATTACTTATACAATACAAAACAAATGTGACGACCAGCAACAGGCTCTGGGCGCAGCTCTGCTGATCCTTGTCAGTTTATATAAGTCCCCAATGAAGGTCAATGGCCCTCTTAAAGCTAGCCACCCCCTTGCGCATTACTACCTCTTCCAATAAGCTGTTCCAAGTGCCCACAACCCTACTAAAGGAGTAATTTTTCCTAATTTCTAGGGTTAGCTTGAGTTTTGAATAGCTTAAAACCCAATGTCCCCTCGTCTTGCTTTCTGTGAGAAAATTTAACCCGTTAACATCTTTCATTTTGATAAATTTAAATAACTGAATCATGTCCCCTCTGACTCTCCTTTGCTCCAGGCTATGCATATTAAGCCTATTAAGTCTGTTATCATAGTCTAAATCTGAAAGTCCTCTGACTAGTCTAATAACCCTTCTTTGAACCCTTTCCAACACAGAAATATCTTTCCTAAGATAAAGAGACCAAAAGTGACCAGCATACTCCAAATGAGGTCTTATTAAACTCCTATATAACGGCAGAAGAACCGTCTTCGATTTGTTTGAAATAGATCTATTGATAAACCCAAACATTCTATTGGCTTTGTTACTTGCAATGCTGCACTGTTGATTAAATTTGAAATCCTGATTTATTGAGATACCCAGATCCATAACATTTTCTACCTGTCTAATGACAGAACCCTGTAAACTACACCGGTGGACAAAATTAAGAGATGGAAAGCATTTTCCCAAATATCTCGAGACATACTGGATAAAAATAAATTAAATTTGGTATTAATATAGCTTAATAACGTTTTCTGCCTGACTAGTGACCGAACCCTGTAAGTAATAACTTGTACACATATTTCCATGACCTAAGTGTAGCACGTGACATTTCCCTACATTTACTGTCGCACCCCCCTTATCCGCCCACTTAGTAATATGATTTAAATCCTCTTGAAGCTGTTTTACTTGTTCCTCATTCCCTACAATCTGCACAACTTTTACATCATCAGCAAAACAATGTTTCAAGATATATTTTCATCAATGTCATTCATAAAAATAATAAACAGAAAAGGCCCTAAAACTGATCAGGAACCCCACTTAAAGCATCTCACCATTTAGAATGTTTTCCTCTCACAACTACTCTTTGTTTCCTTCCAGTCAGTTAATTCCTAACCCAAAGCAAGGTTTTTCCTCCTATTCCTATATTAGCAAAATACTTGATCTTTACAATGTTGTAATAAGAAAACCATAATAAAATCTTACTGCACTCATGAAAGAGTTGAAAATGTTGTTTATTTTTGGTATTGAATCTGTATTATGAATTTTGTGCAATGTTTCAGATTTTTTAACTTTGTTCTATTTGTGGGATACTTATTTCTGTCTTGTTTTTCCAGAAGAAAGTAAAGATAGTACGTCTCCAGATTTAGAAGGTTCTAGTAAATTAGCTACTAGTCCGCATATTAATAAATTTTTGGCTCGTGAACCTCCTGATGGGTGTGAAAAAGTCAAAATAGCTGAAGAAACTAGGTATAAACTCTCTTCTGCAGTTTAGTATGTATGTGTGTTTACGTTAAGTCTGTTAAAACTCTTAAAAAGACATGACAAAGAACAAAAGACACTTGAACAGATTTAGGTCTGGATTAAATATATTTAGATAACGTGCAACATCTTACTACCTGCCCTGTTGCACAACTCACGCAGCAGGCAAGCTGCACCACAAAACACGATAGTGTTGCCAATCAAGTACAGCTCAAGCAATTTCAATAATAAATAAAAATACTAAAAAATAAATGGTGTGAGAGGTACATTTTTGACAAAGCCTGCCCTTGTTTAAAGCAATTAATCAGTTAAAATACTCAAGTGCAATAAGTGAATTTCCAACTCATATTTAGTAACAAACTAAATGTTTGTATTTAAAATAAGCAATGCTTTTGGAATGATTTTTACTTTTTGTTCTTTAATTTGGCTGTTTTGCTTTTGTTGGGGATTATTCGATAATTGGATGCCTCACTTGCCAAATCGACTAACTCCAGAAAACAAAAAGTTAGAGAATAATTATGAAGAAGATGGTGTTATCCATAGAAGTAAATAGATCCTCGTGTTACATATTCTGCCATCACATGGTCAGAAATGTACTGAGCTAAAACTTTAATGTAAATTCATATGCTAGGCATTGATAAAGCACTATTGAAGCAGAAATAAGGATTTTTTTAAAAAAAAGGAGTTAATCGATTTGGCAATTGAGGCATCCAATTGAGAAATGGTGCGAGAATCGGGAAATGGTTGAGTTATTTGATTTTAATGGGTGCAAGAGCCCTTGAGGAGTATATGCGCCAAACAATTCATTATGGAATGGCACGGTGGTTAAATTTTTGCGTGCTTAATTTTATTTTTGTAACCCTGCTGTTTTATGGTAAGCCTATGCAAATAAATATTTCCCTACTTTTTGTTTATGCATACAAAGGAAAAATCATTTCTGGTGCAGACATTGCTGCCAAAAATTTAGCACCAATGAATTAAGATCACCAATTTCCCAATTATGAAAACCTTCTTGCTTTTGGGAATCGCATAAATTTTGTCATAGCAAATACATGAGAGAAAGTTTCGTCATGGTCACAACCAACTAGTTTAAAGTTGTAAATGAGGACTTATTGTAAACTGGAATATTCATTTTTTGCCAAATCTAGTTTTGTTTGTCCTGCATTCTTGTCGTTTCTTTTTAAATTTCACTTTCAGTGAAAGTGCTTTACTTTTATGAGACAATTTAGGTTTTTTACGAAACAGAATGGCACAGTATGGAAAATGTGGCTGCTCAAAGTCAGAAATCTGAGGATGAAGTACTTATCTGAATGCAGTCCCAATGAGTATTGAGGATCTTTGACCTATCCTGCCATTGTCTGTTCACCACCCCATCTGACCAACCTCTGCTTTATAAGAAAAGTTGAGCCCATAATAAGGGAGAGGGAGAAATAGAAAAAAAATGACTTGGGTAAAAAATTAGGTTGTTTTATAGAGAGGAAAAGAATTATATTCACTTTTTTTGCAGCATGTAAGGGTCATTCCATTGTCAAGTGATCTGAAATTTGAGAAATTTTTCCTGTCACATTTTGTATTTCTTTGGAATTTGGCTCATCGATTGTACCCTTCGTGGTAATCAAAGGTCAAAATTTTTAGATTTTTATCTCTTTTATTGTTTTTATTTATGCAACTTTGAATTTTGGAAAAACCCTCTTTTTTTCATGAATGATTGGACATAAAATGGACGATAACTCAGCACCACATATGGATAGAAAGATTTGGTAAAAAGCATTTTAAAGTACATTAGTTGCTGTTTAATATGATATGTAACATGATTAATTTTATAAATTTCATTTTAAAAAATTTAAAATTGAAATTTCTTGGAAATTGTATAATGAATTTTTTTGAAAAAATTCTTAAAATTTTTTGTTTATTTTATCTTTGTGTGTGCGAAATTTCAAGTTGGGATCTCAATGAGATCATATTTTTATGAATTTTTGAATAAAATTTGACGAAAGAAATAATGATATTTTTCAGATTCTATTCAGTTAAATATGGGGTTATCTTTCTCGGGGTGATGGTCTAGACAGAAGAAATTAAACATGATTATGCTTTAAATGAGCTGGAGTAAACTTGTAGATTAGTAAGCCCTCCTCCTCCACTTTTTTTTTCAAAACAATTTTTAAAATATTTAAAAAATAAATAAATAAAAAATAAAATAAAACAAAATAAATAGTTAACTTTTTAAAAGTTTGTAAATGTTTTTCTTTAAAATAAGATGAAGTACCAATCTACAAGTTCATGCCAGCTCATTTAAAACACAGTCATGTTTAATTACTACTTATCTCACTCCCAGTAAGAGAACCCCATATTTAACTGAATAGAATATGAAACATATTATTTCTTTTGTCAAAGTTTATTTAAAAATTCATCAAAATATGATCCCATTGAGATCCCAACTTGAAATTTTGCACACACAAAAATAAAATAGACAAACAATTTTGAGAATTTAAAAAAAAAAAATCATTATACGTTTTCGGAGAAATTAAAAATTTTTTTTAAACGTGTTTTTTTGTAAAATTAGTCATGTTGAATATCATATTAAACAGCAACTAATGTACTTTAAAATGCTTTTTACCAAATCTTTCTATCTGTATTTGGGGTTGAATTATCGTCCATTTTATGTTCAACTATTCATGAAAAAAGAGGGTTTTTCCAAAATTCAAAATCTCATAAATAAAAAAATAAACGAGATAAAAGTCTAAAAACTTAGACTTTTGATTACCTCGAAAAGTACAACCCATGAGCAAAATTTCAAAGAAATACAAAAATGTGAGGGGAAAAAACTTTGGATTCTTTTGACATGGACTGACTTGTAAACAAAGTACATTACCATTGTTACCGGTACAATTGAATTGGGACTCTGGTGAAATACCATTTAAATGTGAGTTGTATAAACAGTGCTTTAGTTTGTATATTTACCTGGGAGGTAAAGGGCCCTAAGTTGTAAAAATTTTTTTTTTAAAGTTAGCCAGGAGATGAGTTTATCTTTTGTGATTGCTGGTTTATCATTTATGAGGACATACAGGGGCGCCGACTTAGAAAAATTATTGGGGGGGCCCGATGTCACCGGGGTCTAGGGAGTATGTTAAAGCACGGAGCCCCCCCCCCCCCCCCCCCGAAAAAATTCAGATTTTTGTGCTTTGAAAATGCCAACTTATACATATTTTCTGGTGTGTATAATTTATACAAAAAAAAAAAAAAAAAAACAATATGTGACATGGCATTTTCAAAGTAAAACAATCTAAAAATTGGTACACAAATTTTCTGCTTCAATTAGATCATGTCATTTGCTTTAAGTGAGGGACAATTTTACAGTTCCATTTTGTGGGGAGCCATGAAGTGCCATAGCTAGGCTATGGCACATACAAGGTAGTGCACTTGACTTGCATGGAAAGGAACTCCCAGTGGCACCGATTTATAACAACTATTGGGGAAAGAGTGCCATAACGGGGGCCTTGCCAGGGGAATTTTTTAAAATTTGAGATTAAAAATAGTGAGTTTTAAAGTTTTTAAAGCATTTTATAGTCATATGATCAACATTAGAACCCCAAAAACTCGACTCTCGGTAAATCGACACTCTGAGAAACTCGACAAGTCAACGCATTTTTTGGCTTTGAAAAAAAAAAAAAAAAAACACCCATGGTATTTTCGTAAAAAGCTAATTTAATTTACATTAATAATTATGCTTTTAGTCTATTATAGAGCAGTGAATATATAGCTCTGAAAAGAGTGAAATGATATTTAAATAAATCTAAACTATCATTAAAAGAATAAAGCATAAAAGATTGCTGTCGCACTTTGATTACTATAAGTGAAATAACTAATGTAAGCTTGCTTTGAATAAGGCTCAGAGTTCATTTAATAAAAATAATGTCTCAAAATTAATTCTTTAATAGAGTTTGAAAAGATAATACAGATTACTTTATTAACTCTAATAATTGAAGAAAACTATCACGCCTTCCATTTAATATACAAATCTAACCCTGATATATTTTTTCCAAATCAGCAACACAGATGAGAGCGTCGCCGGCGACAGACTTACCCGGAGGTTCGCGCAGTGGGACAAATTCTATGAGTGCTGTCAGCACCGTAACACTATCATTATTCACACCACTCGTTTTCAATTAACCCATTTACTACCCTAATAGTTATTTTTTTAAATTCATTACTGAATGTATTTTACAATGTAGCTATCTTCAAACAAGGAAAGTTAAAAATACCAACGTAATTTTGTGATTTTAGAAATCATAATATGAAAAATAATGTTCTTAAATTATTGAGGGGGCTCTGCCCCCCAAAACAAACTATTGAGGGGGCTCGGGCCCCCTCAAGCCCTATGGAGTCGGCGCCACTGAGGACATAAAATGAACATTTGTTTATCAAAATCTTAGTACCTATTTTATACCTCCGGGTCGATCAAGTATAAAAAGTTGAGTAAGATAGTACTTAAATCTCGATTTTGAAAATTTGGACTTGCACTTTATCTCCCAGGTATTTATAGAGATTTATAAACAACTTTATGAAAATAGCAAAAACTTTATGAAAATAGCATTAGTATGTTCTGTTTCACCAATTGTATTTAAAGCTTGATTTTATTCTGATATTCATTTATTTCCAGGAATTCTATTGGTGCTGGAAAACCCAAAGAATATAGTTGTCCTAAACCCAGCATGAATTTTGTCCTACTGCCCAGTCAGAGTTCAGCCTTTTATCCTCTGTGTAAGAACTGTGTTCTTTCCGCTCCCAATGGAGATATTGTTAATCCTGAAACTCCCTCTGCTACTAGTAAAAGACTTCAATAAATTTTTAAAAAAAGTAAACGATACATAATTAATGGGAAAAAAATACCATCCACCGTACCTCTCTCTTCACATTTCAGAAAAGTGTCACTACAGGAAAGTAATCAATTTATTTCATATTCAGCTGCATGGAAAGAAGTTTGTAGCTTTAGAGAGTTTGATAAACTGGTGTTTTTCAAACTAAGAATCATGACCAAAATGCTTTAGGTCTACATTTTTTTTAAAATTACTCTTCACTTGTTTTGCCTTCTGTATTCAATAGTTTTCTATGTTCAAAGTTTTCCTTTTACTCTCAATTACTTTCATTCATTTTTTTTCTCTCTGAAAACTTAAGTTAAAAGTATCATTGTTAAGCTAGATGTCATGTGATTTGGATCTATGTAGGTTTTTTTTTTTAACATCCTCATTTTAAATTGTATCATTTCTGCTATATTTATGAAAACACTTTTTTTTCTTTTGAAGTATGACAATTACTAACAGTTTAGAAGAATTCCACACCTGAAAAGTACATATTTATTAATAAGCTCATTTTAAATGTATGCAGCATTATTTGTTGTATTCATATAAGATCCTATAATCTCCATGAATAACTTAGTTAGACATATCTATGATGTATGTTCCTAAATTTGAGTCAAACTAGCAATATATATTTTTAATTATAAATGATAGAATGTTTTAAACTCATTTTCTCACTATCTATAAAATATGGGTTTAGAAGTTTTCGATGTGTACTTTTTTATTGCAAGGCAGAATGTACTATGGCCAAAGCTTACTAAACAGGTTGTGAGGAGCTAGATTGAAAAACATTTCTACCTAACTGATGGAGTTAGTGAAAATTCAAGGTAAATGTCTGGAGTAAAGGGGATGCTGTGATTGGTACGGAATCTATTGCATCCCATTGTGCCTCACAATTACAATTTTCAGGGCATCATCATCAATTTAAATTCACCTCACCTCCATCAAACTTATATTAAATGCATGAAAATTGTTTCATCCGTTCAGTGGTGCACACAGGGGGAGGGTCCAGGGGGTCCGAACCCCTCCCATAAGGCCGTGAGTTTTTAAATTGATTATAGTCCTATGTATTAGTTGGTAAAATAACTCTAAGTAGAGGTAACAATAATTTCAGATTTAATAAATGACAAAAATAAATTTATTTTCTCTTTTTTTTTTCTCCTACAAAATTGAGCTCTATGTGAACATAAATTGTTCTAGAATGATGATTTTGCTTCGCTGTTTTTATTTTTAACTTTGAGAGAAGAAAATACATTCATTCTTGTGCGGTATTTTAATTAAATATTTGTTATTCAGAAATTTATTTTATTAACTAATGATGTCATGTAATTATTCAATATTATATAGCGTCGCCTCAGAGCAACACTAAGACATCTAATCCCAGAAATAATACTGAGATATCCTTCTGTGCTCTGAGGCGATGAAAAATATTTTATGTTTTTCGTTCCTTGCAATCGATAAAACTAAAAGAATGTATTTGGATGCGTGTTGTAGTATGATATGAGAATTAATGAGAGATTTCTGTGTGCGCCACTGCATCTGTTGTATAATTTGTCTTATCATTCTGTTACATTTAGGTGCAAAGTTCAGAATGATTCAGAATTAAATTGATGTAGTTGAAAAAGAAATTTAAAAAATTATTAAAACTTGTCCTATAATTTGATGCATTTAATGCATCCTTGATGGTCTTTAATAATTTTTGTTCTAGAGCTTCATATATTTATATATATATATTTCTTTCATGTTGATGAAAATAAAAAAGTAAACTAACTTTAAGTTTTTACTGTAGAATGTAAAAGTTATTTGTCCATCCACATCTTTCACAATAATATTATTTTGTTTTGTGTATTAAGTTGCATTTCTTAAATTTAAGAGTCAATATCCTTAAACAATTCATACTCAAACTATACTGCTTTTTGTTTTTTGCTTTAATTATGTACATTTATATGTATACTCACTCACACATATATATACAACATATATATACAACATATATATAGATGTGTGAGTGTGTATTCCAACTATAAATAATATTTACCGTAGTTGGAATGTTAGCATCTTAATAGGTAATTTGCATAACTTGTAGGTTTTTTTTTAGCATGTACTACTTGCTTTGATCTCAGCTTAAGCAAAATGTGCCATGTTTCTGTAATTCTTAGTTTGATTATATTTAATTCCGAAAAAGTTAATTCATTAAGAATGTTATAATTTTCTTTCTATGCTTCTTGCACATACTCATACTGAGGCGCATATTGTCGAATCATTTACAATGTTACTTTCATGATTTTTCTTGCAATTTTAATAGCCCTTGACAATGAAATATTAGTTAATCCAGAAAGTGCTTGTACTAGATTTAAAAGCATATTTACATATTTTTATCTACAAAACTGGATGGTGGCATCCTGTCACTGAAAAGCACCTATTAAACAGCACAAATACAATTACTAAAAACTTAGTACTGAACCAAAGGTATTTCTTCATAAGCTCATGCAATGAATGTTGTATGTGGATATGAGCTTAAATTATTGTACAACTTATAACTTTTGTTCATATATTTTTCTCTTACAGCAATAGATTTGTAATTGTTTTATGTTTTCTATTATGTTAATCTGACTAAAAGATTCAAATATTTTCTGAAGGAAGAAAAGTTTTTTTCCCGTCCTTTTTGTTTTGACCATGTAAAATGTAATCCTTTCATACTGATACACTATTTCACTGAAGATATTTCAACCGTAAAAAACAGTTCAATCGTGTCTTCTTAATAAATTACATTTCACTTATACTCATCCCAGCTGAAAAATTAACTTTCTTTGTGTCAAAAATTTGTTTATTGAGAGACAATTCAATGTCTCTAGGCCTTCTTTTCCTCTTAAAATCTGTGTGTCAATAATTAAAACTAACATTTGAGGCAGTGAGAAGCAACGGGATGCAAGTGGACTATTTTAAGTTTCGAGTAAAACATGTTTAAAGATCAGATCCTAGGTAGGCTTTCATTGAAATTTTTTTCTAAATCATGCTATGCAGCAGCACCTACCAGGGCTACTAGTATAATCTCTTGCCCCAAGACAGAGGAGAGGTCCACCTACCATTCGTACTGGTTATCTCCAAATTTTTAATTTTGCCACATGTCATTTCAGAAGATTAGTCAGAATTAGTTCAGAAGTCATTTCAGATTATTTTTCCGTTTCATTTCAGAATAAGTTCTGAGCTTAATTTATTAATTTTGAAGCGCCATGAGTTCAGGGCTCCCAACTAATTTTAGCCATGGAAAAGGGGACTAAAGAGGACCAGTTAGGATTTAAAAGAGGACCTTGGGAGGACCATTCATAGTTAAACCCAGGGAAGCACCAAAAGGCAAATTAGCTGCCTGCTGGCTAAATCTGTGAAGATAATTTGTCGATTAACCATAATAATGATTTTTAATGATACAATTCCTTATCACCTTCCGTACAACTGAATCTTTTATCCATTGAATTATATTATTTACCGACATTTGGATGGGGAGGGGGGGGGGGGGAGTGACAAGCAAGCAAGTAACTCATGATCTTACAGAGTAATTTTAACTGAAAAGTAAATTTTCTACCAATAAACAACTGAAAACTGGCTGATCAATCAGTTAAGTGACCAGTGAATCTGTGCATACCTAGTTAAGACCTTTTAGATACAGTTTTTCAAGTAAACATCATAGAACAAAGTCATTTACAAAATTTTCATGTAACCAGTTTAAACAGAATTTATTTTGATATAAGGTACTGCAAGACAAGAAGATATAGTTTATAGGCCATGAGGGAGTTACCCTCCCCCCAGTGCCGGATCTAGGAATTTTCCGACGTGGGGCAAAGCTTCAAAATGCTGCCCCTCAGACACACATTCATCTGGCTTTAAATTTTTCTATCAAGTTGCACTTTCGTAATTTTAATAAACTGTAAAGTGTGTTATGGTTTGATTAAAAATTCATTTTGTACTTTTCTTCCGAAAACGAGTTTAGTATTCAGATACGAATGCTTTGCTTTTAAATATTTTATTGAAGTTGCCACATCCAAAATATGCAAATGCTGGAATTCTGCTTAAGTGATAAATAAACTGAACGTAAATTTGAGCCTGATTTACTGAATAACTTAATGTAATCAATTTATGTTCAAGTTCAGATTCATAGAGCTATATTTTCAAATTATGAGTATTTTCAATAACAAATAAATATGCAAAGAAATACAAAAGTAATTAGTTTACATGTCAAAATAGCTCCCAGTTTCAAAACATATTAAAATAATTCCAAGATGCAAAAGGATTGAAATCTCGAACACAAGAATCAAATTTTTGCAAAGTACGATCAATATTGGCATACTTTCTAATAATGTATTTATTTATTATTTACTAAAATTAAACATAAAATATGTTAGTCTAAGATAGCAGTATATCAAAATAATTTCAGATTGCACAAAATGTCAAAATATTTTCAAAATGCAAAAAGATTGAAATCTCAAATAACGACAAGCAATTTTCTGCGAGGTCCAAGTTAGTGCAATATTGCCACAGTTCCAAAAATAAGAAAGTTTATTATCTATTAAAATTAAACATAAAATAAGCTAATCTAAGGTGGCGTACATCAAAATAACTTTCGATTGCCAAAAATAGCAAAATATTTACAAGATAAGAGATTGAAATCTCAAATACGACAAGCAATTTTCCGCGAAGTTCAAGTAAGTGAAATGTTCTCACGGTTTCAAAAATAAGAAAGTTTATTATCTATTAAAATCAAACATAAAATAAGCTAATCTAAGATGGCGTATGTCAAAATAATTTCCGATTGCTCAAAATGTCAAAATATTTTCAAAATGCAAAAAGTTTGAAATCTCAAACACGGCAAGCAATTTTCCACGAGGTCCAAGTTAGTGCAATGTTGCCACAGTTCCAAAAATAAGAAAGTTTATTATCTATTAAAATCAAACATAAAATAAGCTAATCTAAGGTGGCGTATGTCAGAATAACTTCTGATTGCCAAAAATATCAAAATATTTGGAAGATGCAAAGAGATTGAAATCTCTTAACTCGGAAAGCAATTATCGGCGAAGTACGAGTAAGTTTGACGTTGCTATGGTAAAAAAAAAGTATCTTATTATTCATTGAAATTAAACATAAATAAGCTAATATAAGGTAATGTATGTTAATATAACTTCTGATTGTCAAAAATATCAATATATTCACAAAATGCAGAAAGATTGAATTCGCAAACACAGGAAGCTATTTTTCGCGATGCTGCATATCGAACTCAAGTTGCAAATATTAGGCACAATTGCAAATATTTAAGCACAATTCAATGATTTTCTGCAGATTTCAAGCACTAAAAAAAACTTTCAAATTCTTCTTTCTTTTCAAGGTTTTCAAGCACTTGAACATGAAAAAAAATTTAAGCACTTTTCCAAGGACATACCAAGACGTCAAAACTCCTCCCCTAAACTTCTCCATTTGCTAGACTTCCATGCTGCAGCAGTTGAAGGAGGAGTAATGATGTCAATCAGCACACACTACCTTTTAACGCAATGAAAACTTTTAAAATCTGATTATTAATTTAGAACAATATAAAAGCGGACTAAATGTACCAAAATGTTAAAAAGCGGTCGAAAGTAGACTTTACCCTTAAAAACGGGCTTTGGCGGGAAAAGTGGACCATTTGGGAACCCTGTGAGTTGTATACAGGGGTGTGCTCAGAAATTTTTGGTCTCGTCACAAATGACTTTTACTAGCCCCCTCCATATTGTTAACTCCTATGTCTCTACATATATTTCAGCACTCATTTTAAAAATCTCAGGTCCCCTTCAGGTTCGGGCCCAGGTCAACGTGTCCTCCCCCCTCCCCCCTGGTTGTAAAACATTTTTGTTATTTTGCTTAACCAAATGATATGAAATGGGTTACATTTTGCTTTGTCAATATTTCTTGATTTTTTTCCCCATGTGAACCACTATTGTATTACATTTGAACTATGAAAAATTGACTTACATGTGCAAATTTTTCAAAGTGTATCAATTAATTAGATTGTTTATCCTTCTCAGTTTGATTGTATTGGTTATGCTTTCATCCTTTTCAAGTTAGGGGTATTTTCATAATTATTAAGAAATGTGTCTGAAGAAAGATCAAACCAATTTTTAACTAATGTATTTTAATGTTTAAATACTCTCTATTATAATCTTGATTTTAGGTTCTTAAAAAAACTATTTCATTATGTTTAATGAATTGAAAAGATTTTTTTTTTTTTAAATTTATATTTGATTGGTTGACATTCATTCATTTGTTTAAAAAATGTATTTTCGTGTATCAAAAAATATTTTGAAACAACCACTTTAAAAAAAGTTCAAGTGTTTTTAAGACATGCTTAATTTTTAAATTAAGGTTTGTGCTAAACATTGATATTAACTCTCACTTCAAAAACGATTTGCTTTAATAGTCTACAATTTTTAAATAATGTGAACATATATTGTTCTTAAAACTAATATTACTTATGTTGGTATTCTTTACTTATAACAAAAAAAAAAGTATCCAGGATTATTTTCTTTGTTTCTCAAGAAATGTACTTTAATTTATTGTGGTGATACTAGAATCATTTGGTGACTTATATGTATGATGTAAAAAAAGAAAAAAGAAAATACAAAAAAACCAAAAAAAATAAAATAAATAAACTGTGCTCCCAGAATCAAGCAAAACGAGTGCCTCATAGTTGCCGCATGATATTTGGATTTCAAGGTACCATGTTGCCTTTTGTGTGAATGAAATCTCTGCTTGCTTGATTGATACTGTTGCTTTGGTGCTTATTAAGTCTTGAGAATTTTTTTATATGAGCTTACTGAAATATTTTCTGCCAAATGCTATAAATTGCCTTTCTTACAATCCTCTCTGTGTGGAAGATATAGAAATGTTTTTTTTTCCTTGGTACTTTTATTGAAGTACACACCACATCTAAAATAAAGTCATTTGTAGTACTTTTTTCAGTTTTGTTTTATGTCTTTGCAATTATTTTTGCTTAGGAATTCTTGCAACAGTAGCTAAGGCAGTTAGATTCATTTATGTAGCTGTTATTATGTTTCATATCTTTTATTTTGAAATCATCTTGTATTACTTTTTAAGATTAATTTAATTATATTTTTTTTAACAATTTTAAATGGAAACTAATTTAAATGCAATTCAAGTAAATTTGATTTTCATATCATAATACATAACCTACATCTTTAACCGACTTTTTTTTATCATTTTAAAAGTACTTGATGCATCAAAGTTCTGTTTTTGAGAAAAGTTGATTGAACTTTCGCAAATTTGATAACAATAATTAATGTACAAGTAAATTACTATAGTTAAACTATAAGTCACTTGAGCAGTTATTGCTGAAGTAATTTTGAGCTTGAAAATTCCATTTGTTAATTTGCTTTGACTTTTAATATTAGTACATAAATTTTGCATAAGCAATTCAATAAACTTGATATCACTTTTCTAATCACCAGTGGAGGGGATAGTTTCTCTGAGTTTTGTTTTCTTTTTAATTGTCTTACTTATTATCGTTTGAGACTATTCATTTAATAAATTGATAGAGAAAAGTACTTTATTAACTAGGAGGCATTCTTGTAACTAGTTCAATTTATCTATATTTCAAAGAAGAATAAGTTCACAATTTACCTGTACAATATGATTATTTTTCACGTATTTTTTCCCCCTCTTAGCCAGCATTATCTCACCCAAACCTTGTTTTTGCTTGCAGTAGTTGCTTCACTTTTGTGTTTTAGAATAGGTGTATTTCCCTGATTATTTGCCTTTTAGAATAGTTTCTCCTTATTGCTGGCCGAGTTATAAAAGACGCTCCTCCTGAGAGTCGTATAAGATTGTATGTGACATATAGCCTTACTTTCTCAAGATTTAGTGAGCACTTGTGCATTCCTAATTTTGAGCAGAGGTTGACTGCTGAGGGGTTGCCTCCCTTTGAATGTGTACATAGTTTGTTTCCATGCTGCTCTGTGTTCCAGTCCACATGAGAGTTGTACTGGGAGTACAAGTGGGGTCTTAAGCTCCCCCAGCCACAGCTTCCAATCATCAACGCACAGAACTGGCAAACAGCCAGGACCCAGGGACTTAGCCTGTGCCTCCTTCGTAGAAATCATCATTGCTCATCCAATCTCACTTAAAACTGACTTTGTTTCTGCATTTCAGCCATTTTATCTGCTTGGCCAAATCCTTGCTTTAAGGAGGGGGGGGGGGATCGTTTCTTTACTGAAGCAAGAAAGTTTTGGTTAATCAGATGACTAACATAAAATGCAACCTACACTCAAATTAACCTGTACATTTTTATGAAACACAGATGTTAATGTTTGTGTGTTTGCCGGTGATATTTGGTACCGAGTTAAGATAATTTCAAAACTTGAGATACTTAATGAAATGAAAATTCTACTGTGGATAAAAGAATCAAAATGAAAGGAGATATAGAAAATATTCATGTGCTTTGAACGGTGTCTGTGCTTTGCGGACCGAACGGCTATCGCCCGATTGTAAGCAAGCGGCTGTTTAACACTTAGCCTATTGCTCTGACTGATGTCCTGGATCGGGCGACAAAGTGTTAAGATATGAAGCAAAATTTAGCAAGTTCAAAGCATCATTGACCCTCAAAGCATCTCTATCAACTATGTTCCTTTTAATATACATTGCACTTGATGTTCACACAAATGAGGGGTGCTAAAATGATTCTTGCTTGTAAGCAGGAAGGGGGTCCAGAACTATCTTCCCGGTTTTCACTATATTCTCAATACATTTTATGTTACATGTACAAAAAAAAACCTTTCCAATTAAAAAATTACCAAGTCGAATGTTTGGATGTTAGCAAAGTCTGCTGAAAACAGTTTAAAAGTCATTACCTTACACTTTGTATAAGTAAAAATATTTTAAGTCTTTTAGTCTGTGAGATTTTTTTAAAATGTTGGTGCTCTGCAAGCAAATTTTAAAAAGATACAATGTATTTTTTTTAATTAAATGGAAGAATATTTTTAAAAAATCACATTTTATTACACCTGAGAATTTATATTTGTTTCACATTTGCCGTATCTTTTTTTTTTCCTTTTAAACTTAAAAATTGCTAACTTCACAGAAAATGTGTTGAAATGTAGAAACAATGTCTCATCAAATTCATCAAGGAAGGAACATTTTGTGTGTATGCACTTGGAACAAAGAATGTACAGAATGTTAACTTGTTCCAAAAAACTTTTTTTCACTGGATAAAAAATTGCATACTGATGATAATGCAGGACGTTTCAGATTTGTATGCGTGAGTGAACCTATATACAATGGTTGTGCATTCATGCAACTGTTTTTGATAAATGTAATGTTTACAAAGAATGGACTTGTCTTGTTACTCATCTTTCTTTGACTTTTTACATGCATTTTCTGAAAAACCATATTGTTATAGTGTCTTTTAAAAAGTCCAAAATATGAAACTGATCTACAATCTTATTCAAAATTTCAAATTCACTTATTGTAATTTGAATAATAAATATTACTGTTGTAGCTGAAAATGTTTGATCATTTTACTTACTTTTTATGTTCTGATTAAAAATGAAAAAAAAAAAACTTAGAGCTAAACAATAATTTTACCATAATGATTCATTATTTTTCATGATTTAAATGGGACAATTTATAAATTTAGTGGAATCCGTTACAACAAAGTTGAAGGGACGGATTTTGTTTGTTGTAACGGAATTCAAGCAATGTAATGGAAATTAAATCAGGACTGAAAATTTACTCCGTTCAAACAGACATTTTGTTGTACTGAAATTTGTTGTAATGGGATTTCACTGCATTATGCATTACTAACCCACCAAAAATGTTTACTTATTTATTTTTCCTTTCTGTTTCTTTGGATCATAACAAAGCAAAAGGTTTTTCTTTGTAAATTATAAGTCTGAATATTTAATATGCAAATTAATATATATATATATATATATATATATATATATATAAATTAACATATTAAGTAACGATAAATTTCTAAATTCATTTTACAAACTGATGCATCACAGCTGATGAGAAACATTTTACAGATTCTATTAAAATTCAGAAGTTTAATTAGTTGATAGAACAGTATATACAACATTTAATTTCTATTACACAATGTTATATAAATGACAATCTCTACATAAGGTAATATTATAAAAATTTATACATAGCTATAATTATTTTTCTTAATTTAAAATTTGTCCCTTACATCAATTGGCATATTTACTGAACATTTTAAACAAGATTTCTTGGGAGTGAAATATTTGTTTCAAAGATTTTATGTTTGTTATTGGTAGAAATTATATTTTGACATCAGGTTTAAATGTGTTTCTTAATAGTTCGAAACTTTTCTAGTGCCATTGAAAGTGGAAATTTTCAAAAAATGAGGTAAAACTATTTTTTAAGAACTAATGCAGCCTCTGATAAACATGACACTCCCTCTTAAAAGACCGAATGTTTATGCAGTACAATTTAACTACTACCTTTCTTTAAATTACAGAACATGATCAGAATAATGTACTTAAACCATAGTATCAGTTAAAAATTGCAACGGATGACATTAATGAGTTAAAGGGGCCTTAATCTTCTCCCAGTACGTATAAATCTTTGCATGTAAAAGCCTGCTCTCAAAACTTTTGGCAACTCCGAGTAGGTTTTTGCATGTGAATAATTTCAAGTACAGCAAAACTCCAATTATCCGAATCTCTTTCAGAATTTGAGCAAAAAAAAAAAGACATTTGCACTCACTGCTATTTGCAAAATCATAATTCTGCCCACACACGCTACCACTCTTCCCTCCACGAAGCTAATCAAACAACTTACTTTGATCGAGATGTTCAGAGCACAATGGCTTTCATTTACAGAATAGAATGTACCTGAAATGTGGACTTGTTAGTGCGCTTAGCATGAAAAGAATTACTTTTCTATTTGATTAATTAAAAGCTCTTTTTCTTTAAAAATAGCCTTTTTCTCTCATTTTTAACATACATACCGTAATTGATTTAAATGGATATCTTTTTCAAAAAAACCTAATTCTCCGAATGGGGTCCAGTCGGAATAAATTCAAATAATTGGAGTTGTACTGTACTGGAAAACTGATGGCCCAGATCAAAAATTAAAAAGCCCTGGATATTTTAATGAATCTGTATCGAATCTGTTTCTCCTGCATTGAAATATCATTAGAATTTAAACATAATTCATATATTTACAATTTTTAGTAGGGAAAAAATGCTTGCTTTAAGAGCATTTCTACTTGTCATGCAACTTTGTTGTGAAAATATGTAGTGAGTAAATGATCATAATTCATATAAATATGATGCATTCATTTGAGCAATTCTGGAGGTAGTTGCAGGTAAGGAGTTGAATATTATTAGTAATGCCTAGTGTTGGTTACACTTATTAAGTCGTTCCACAGATCGACAGATATTACTAGCGGTTTTACACATTTGGGAACCCTTTGGCTGAATGGACATTTTTTCATGTGCAGTTTTGGATTCCTTGTTGGGCTCTTAAATCATGGGGGCACCTCACAACTGCAAAATTTGTAATTATAAATTCCCTACGGCAAATTTGCCACTGACTAATTTAAGTAACCTATTTTGCTACTAAACAAATTTTAAAAGAAAAAAAAATTAATAAATAATAGATAAAAAAAATGTATAAATTATTTTAAGACGGGTGCCTATTCCCCTCAAGAGCAATGGTGCACCCCTCAAGGGCTATGAAGCATTCCCAAAAATTTCAATGGTGCCATTTCCCTGGGCAACCCTGTTTCAGGTTTTCTGAAAACTAGCAAATATGATTTTATTTTATGCTCTGATAAAAGCATTACGTTCTGCAACTTCCTCCTCTTTTAAATTGAATTTGGATTTGAATAAGAAATCATAAGCAAAAGAGTGTTGAGACACTTGTGTACTAAAAAATAATTCACAACTGTGTAGATGTCTTCGTGACATATTCTGTCATTTAATTTGGATACCTTTCCCCTTCGATTATAATAAAGAATCTGTCCATTTTGAAATAAGGTGTGTTAGGTGCCAGGATTTAATACAGATTGAATTAACTATCCCCCCCCCCAACTCTCACTCCGAAAACGAAACGAATGTTTTGAGTTTCTGTTATTATTTGGCGAAAACATTTACAAGTGGATAATATTCGACTTAAATGGACACTGTTATTCAAAGTGTGATTTATTACAACTTCCTCTTTGGGAAATGGAAGCTCTTACATGATGCTTATTGTGATATTTATTTCTGTTTTGTTGATGTCCTTTAGTAATTTGTTTTAGGAGAATGATTTGTTAAAATTATCAGATCAAAGTACAAATTTGCCATCTGTGGATGATTGTAGAATTAAGGATTCCATGCAGATTTATATTTTGGATGGCAAAAACGGTTCACAAAGGTACTTTTATTTTTCCATTTTGTGTTCTGTTTATACCAGCATGCCATATATATATGTATATATATCAGTGGCGTACCTAGCATGGGTGTTTGTTACCCTGTACGTTAATTTGTGCTGTCACCCCCCCCCCCACACACACACACAAATGCCAAAAAAAAAAAACTATGGAGAAATGAAATTTATATAAACAATTACATTTATGTTATTTCGAAATTTTAAGTAGGCTGATGTCAACGGTCTGGCCTCACAAAAATCTAATTCGTTAAAAAGGACCCTTCACAAAATTCTGATTTACCAAAAGGACCCTTTACAAAACCTCGATTGATCAAATCAGACATTTCATGGACTTATTTTTTAATAAATGAGTATGCAACTCAGAAATCAGATAGATGACTTTTGGTTTACATTTTGAAATTTCACAAAAAGATTTTATTTTTCACAATATTTTTTTTTAAATTCATAAAAATAGGACCCTGTGAAAAATCCTGGACAGATCCCTGAATATACAAAAGACAAATAAAAACTGAATGCTTTTTATATAATTTGCCTTTGACGCAAATGTGTAGGCCATCAAGAGGTCATTAAAGTATGAAAGTGATGGCCCCTTAGTTATTTCAAACCTATCTGAAACACAGGGAAAGGTAATGGAGTTTAGTTTTTTGGTACAGGAGGAAGTAACTACAAGGTCAAAGTATTGACAATATGAACTTAATTCTGAGTATAGCAGTATAGCATTCACTTCAGGATGTGGGGTGGGAAGGTTCCTTCCCATGGAAGGGGAGGGGTTTCCACCTGGAAAATTTTCAAATTTGTAGTCTTAAAAATGCATTTTAGCTTCAATTTTTCAAAGACTTGCAATTCCTCTTTGGGTGTTACCCCCCAGATGGGTGAAACCCCAGTGCAAATCGCTCCCCCCCCCTAGTGACGCCACTGTGTATGTATATACATAATATATATATATATAACTAACATAATATATATATATATAACATATATATATATAACTAACTATATATACTTTTGCATTGTGCTAAGTGTCTAGCTAGAGAAATTCTCATGCACTTGTAAGTGTTGGGTTTGGTTGATCTCCTTTTCTGATTAGTTTGTATTTTGTTTCAAATGTTCTTTCACATAATTGATCTGGTTATTCGAGTGACGAGATTTTTTCCAGTATTTGTTATAGATGAGATAAAAACATTACTTAGAGTGCAGATACAATACAAAACAAATACAACACAATCAGAACGTTTGAAATGAGAAGTGAAATTTTGTATGTTCCAAATATTGGAAATGCTTGTATGTGACGATTTTTGAATGCAAATAAAGTTTCGAGTATTTGTGTACATGTTTTGCTGTAATACAAGTTGCATGAAATATATTTTGTTCTCTATTCTGTTATTTTGTCATGTAGAACTGGAAAGTACAAATATAAATATCACTGTTGGATGATGTATATCCTGTATCCGATTTTTTTTAAATGTGTTTTCACATTTAGTATGTTTTTGTATGTATAATTTTTGAATTTGAGTATACCTTTTTCAAAATATGGATTTATTTTGTTGTAAATAATTAAAATAGTTTTTTTCCTCTTCTAAGCACATTGGATATGTTCTAGAAATGTTACTTTTTTTAGTTTGTGTATTGAATTGAGTACATAAAAAGTTATTCAAATTTACATCTACTTGTTTTTTTCTCTTGTGTTATTTTGGGAAAATATATTACTTGCATTGAAAGGGACATAAGGAATTTCCTACCCTTTTTCATTACTTATTCTAATAAGGACTGTGTAAATAAATGTTCTCTACTTCAATAAATAAGCAAAGAGAAATGCCGTAAGATTTTTGCTTGGAAAAGAAGTAATCTACAATAAAATACAGTTGAACCTATTTATCTCAAAGCCTCCCTATTTCAATTTTTTTTTTCAGTTCTACAACTTTTTTAGTCCTTGGATTTTAAGCATGTTGTTGTTTTCAAATTTAAAGCTTGGGGTTCTCCTTTTCTACTTATGACAACATGTTTTTGACAACCGAAAAATGGCGTGACAACTAGGTTTGACTATTCAATTGATCATTTTTGCTTAAAATTGGAATACAGAAAGGCTAGTTTGCTCGAATTTTGGGGGAAATGCTTTTTTCAGGTGCATCACAGGACTTGACCCCCAAGGGGAATGAAATTTTGAAATTTCATACTTTATGACATTTTTATATTGCTAGGAGCAGGAGATGAACCAACACAATAATGGGTGAATATCAGGAAACATGCTAATTTAAGTCCCAGATAAATTTCTCAAGCACTTCCGATGAAAGTTAGACCCATCAAAACCAGATTCGTTTGGATTTTTGACTTTAAGTTATTCATGTTCAAAAAATATTAATTTCATCAAGAGAGTTTTTTTTTTTTTTTTATAACTAACTCCTTCCATTTAACACTAAACACAAAAAAGCAATCAGAAAAACTACAAGAGATGTTTTTGCTGAAAATCAAAATACTAAGAAGACCAAGTTTTGTAAAATCGCCTCAAGGTACACACACGTCACAAGGAAACACATGTCAGCATTATGTTTCTGAGCGTTTTTGCACCATATTTATAAAAATTGATTATTCTTGACCAAAAGCAAGATACAGATATACTTCTGATTTTACTGTTAGTTTAAAAATTATTACAAAAAACACATTTAAACACTGCTGTTCAAAATTCCTATCTTTTTCCTTGGCTAAATCCAGAATTTCCTAAATCAATTGATTCCATTATTATAAGAGGCAGTGAGAAGCAAAGGGATGTTGCCAAAAAAAAAAAAGATTACCAGTACAAATAGTAGGGAAATCTGTCTTCTGCAATGGAGCAAAGATGGTACTTGTATCTATGGTTTGGGCTGCTATACAGCATGATTCAGAAAAAAAATTCAATGAAAACTTATCTGTGATCTAAACATTAAATGTGTTTTAATGAAAATTTTAAGAAGCCCGCTTACGTACCTTTGCTTCTCACTGCCTCATATAATAAAAGAGAGTTCAAAATTCGTGTGTGCGCAAACTCATACAATTCCAAACTGAGAGTACACTCTGAATAGTGTGCTGTCATTGTATGGAACGGTAAACTGGGAAACAAGAGATTCACATAAATGCAGGTCTGCCACAAATAAGTTTTTTACTCTGCGATAATTCCCAGGATTTTTGGATTTGAAGCTGTCCCTGTCCAAATGAGATACTTTGATGCATGCAATATGAAACAAATGATAAAAATGATGCACAATTTAATGGAAGTTAAGTCATTGGCATTCCACAGTATGTACAGGCAAGTCCAAAGCTCCAAACGTCTTGCAGAGCTACACTTTTACAGGACTGACATTGAAAATATGGGATAACATCACACAACAGCAAAGACTGGCAGCATCTAGCAAACATGTGGTTCCTTGCACATTGTCCAATTTTTATATTGTCTAACTTAACATCATTTTTACATATACGACAAGTTTCTCTCGCTGGTAAAGACTCTGCATCGATTGGAGTTTCACAACCGAGAGCAGAATAAAGACTCTCAACAGGCATTTGGAATTCTTTAAAAAGCCAATCTGCCATCAGTAAGAGAGATTGACCTTGAGCAGGTGTAAGTAAGTCTATTTTATCTTGACAACTGCCGAAAACTTTGGATATGTAATTTCTCATTATCATGGCTTCTACTGTGTATAACTTTAGTTCCTGAAAAAAAAAAAAAAAAATGAACAAATAGACTTTTCAGTACATACCCACACAATAGATAAATATTAGTGAACTAGAGTATGAATTAGTTGGGTTTTGAACAAACATTTAACTTCTAACTGAAACTGAGGCCCCAGACTCGCAATAATTTGGAGGCGCCTAAAGACTTGAGAGCGGAATGCAGTGGTTGATTTACATGTTTGGGGGCCGCTTTGTCTATCACAGAATTATGTATATCATTTATCATGTGCATGCATTTATGAACTTCCTTCGGGACCCGTCATAATTGTGACATGATAAATTGGTTACTGGCAGAATGAATAAAAATTCTCTTTTAAGGAAGTTTTTTTTCAATTAACAAGTCATTTTTTTAAAAATTATTTTTAAATTACATGTATTTTTCATATAGTTATCTTTTAGTAATTTGGGGCCCCAGGCCTAGTTGGAATATGCGGTAATCAGGCCCTGTGTTTGTTCCCATTCGAACTTCAAAACTTTATAAAAAGTAATTGTCGAAAAACATTTGCCACATGCCAGTGAAACTATAATAAAGCAATGAAGGTATACAGTCAAAAATTAATAATTTTACCGTATTGTACGAGACATTTTTATAAATTATTTTTTTTAACTAATTAATCATATACATAACATAAATCAGGTCAATATGTATCATGTTGTATCGAAACTTGTTTCGTGTTACATCGAAACCGTGCTATACAAGACTTTGAAATAATGCAAATCAAGCAATGGGTACTGTGTTATATTGAAACCAAATAACATACAAAGGAAATTTGGGAACTGAAACATACAACGGCACCACTGATCCAAAATTAGATTTGCTATAAACAATACAACTTAATTCTTTTACATTAAAACTATTATGCACAACAAGACTTTCTTTACTAAGAGTGAAACACATATGATCAGAAAGAAAATCTGAGCTTTTCTGTAGCAATCAAGTTCGTCTGAGTATCCGTGAAACAAAATGCAAAATAATTTAACTAGAATTATTCAATTTTTTTTACTTCATATTTTGTTTTGACTACATTTTTTTATTTATCGTTTGCACGATTTAGCTTATGTTTAATCATAATGTTATTTTCTTACTAGGAAGAAATTTATTTTCTTACTCAACTAATTTTCATCTTTTTTCATTCAGAACACTGATGAGAAAAATAAAATTTTTAAAAGTAAAAAGTTAGTGTTATACGGGCAATCTAAACTTCGGAGTCCGAAACAGACACAATTTTTCGTATCAGTTTCATAAGAACAGAGTAAAAATCTTTGAGTTAATTCCATTAATTTTTTTAACTGTTGTGTATAGAACAAAAATTAAATTCAATCTTTTAAAATTTGTTTCATGGCAAAACTGTAGTATTAAATTTTAAGTTTGGTACCATGTGAAAGGAGTACTGAAAAAAAAAAAAAAAAAAAACTTTATAAACTATCTAAAATGTCCTTTTTTTTTCTAAGTATTTTAGTTGGGAATCCTCCAATGAGTTTCTCTCCTTGCTACAAATGTTTATGTTTTTGAATGTTTAACTTCTCTAGCCCCTATGATGAATATTAATGGTTAATATTAAGGCTCCCCCTTCCTCTCCAAATAAAATTAATAGCTACACCATATGACCTAAAGTATTGGGACACTTTCAAAAATTCACATTTTTATGGATTTCTCGAGAAATAAAAGACCAATTGATACAGTAAGAGGGAAGGGGTGTAAGTGGACATTTTCAAGTTTTGAGTAAAATGCTTATAATGTCCTGGGTAGGCTTTCATTGAATTTTTTTTCTAAATCAAGCTGTACAGCAGCACCTACCAGGGCTGCTGGTATTATCTCTTTCCACAAGACAGAGGAGAGGGTCCCCTACTATTTGTACTGGTTATCTCCAAATTTTTAATTTTGCCACTTACATCCCACTGCCTCAAATGCTCTGTAATTTTTTCCACATAAAAAGTATACTCCAGCTGCAATTTTCCAACAAAAATTAAGTCATTTAGCGGAGGATAAACAGATTGAGGAAACAAAAAAAGTTTTTGATCATTTTTCATTGTACATAGCTGGGAATCTACATAGTATAAAATGAAGTCCCCAAAAAGCGTCTGTTTATGTGAATGTGCAAAACTTGAGAACTAACTGGCCAATTTCGCTGAAATTTTCAGATGTATCTTTCTTTCAGCACCGGAAAATTTGCACACCAGTTCGAAAAAATTTTTAGTAGTTCTTTTTTTATTCTAATTTAGCCACTTCACCCACTGTTTGGCAAAGGCTAATAAAGTCCTTTGGTCTTGCAAGAGAGCTATTGGTAGAATCTGGGGGCTCAGCCCCAGGGTTATCCATTGGATCTACAAGATGGTTATCTGTCCCATCATTACGTATGGCTCTATTGTCTGGTGGTCAAGAACTAAACTTGACATTGCTAAAAATGAGCTTAACAAGCTGCAGAGGTTAGTCTGCATAGCCATGACTGGCTGTATTAGGACAACGCCTACTGCTGCGCTGGAACTACTTTTAGGTTTATGTCCGCTCCATATGCGGATTGAAGCTGAAGCTTTCTTGCGTATGGAGAGGCTTAAACGCTCAAATCAATGGAAAGCCTACTCTTGTTACCATTCCTTTAAGTACTTTGATGAGGATGTACTTACTCATCCTCTTTCTGGCCTGCCAAGTGACTACATGCTTGGCGAGTATGCTTTTGATAAACCATATCAGGTTATCTTTCCTTCTAGGAGTGACTGGAGGGATGTTACCTTATCTCATAGTAAAGATTGCACTCTCTGGTTAACCGATGGTTCTAAGATGAATGAAAGGACTGGGGCCTTTTGTCCCGGTGATGGTATTGAATATCCCTGACCTCTGGGCAAGTTTACTTCTGTTTTTCAGGCTGAAATTTATGCTATCCTGGTGTGTTGTGGTAGTTGCCTGAGTCGTGGCTATAGAGACCGTTGTGTTCATATATGCTCTGATAGTCAGGCTGCTTTAAACGCACTCAAGAAGGTTGTTATGACATCCCACATCGTTTGGGAGTGCTATAATTTGCTCTGCAATCTTGCAAAGCTGAACAAGGTTACCCTTTGCTGGGTACCTGGACACTCTGGAGTGCAGGGAAATGAAAAGGCCGACTATCTTGCTCGGAATGGTTCTGATATCCCTTTTGTTGGCCCTGAGCCAGCAATTGGGATTTCGAAAAATCTTATTAGAACTGCTGTTTTTGATATTTTTGGTAAAAAACAGTATAATAACTGGCGCAACCTTGATGGACAGCGGCAGGCGAAAGAGCTTAATAGAGGTTGCCCTAGTATTAGGGCAAAGGAGCTCTTAAGTCTGAACCGCAACAGCGTCAGAAGAGCTATTGGCCTCCTTACTGGTCACTGTACCTTGGAGCGGCATCTTACTATTATGGGCGTGTCTGATGACCCAATTTGTAGAGGCTGTCGCTGTCATGAGGAAACTGTTGCACATATTCTGTGTGATTGTGATACCTTTTCTGCCTATAGGTTTGAACACCTTGGCCGCCACTTACTTGATTCTTGGGAAATCTATGATATTCCCATTAAATGCCTGCTAATCTTTGCTACGGCTACTGGTCTTTTTTAAGATTTTTGTTTGAGGTTTAGTACAATAGACCTCTGGTCGCAGTGCTTGGCTCTGCTGAGCCCTCCTCTCCTTCATTTCATTTCATAGGCCCAATTTTCTCATTAACTCCTGAATCCGAATATGGGGGTGAAAAATTATTGCACATATTAATATTGCATATCGTTGGAAAGGGTAGAATTTTACGCAATTTGTTTCAATGCTTTACCTTAAATACCGCGGGAGTTGTTTGCATTTTTAGCTCAAATGTTTTAGGCTTAGTTGAAATACAGGCACTACTTTCTTCACTAAAAACATCAATAAAAAGTGAAGGAATTGTCCCTTAGTTTTCTTATTGACACCATTGGAAAAAGCGACATTTTTTACTCCAGATCTATTTTGACCAATGGTCAAAAAACTAAGCTTCTATCTCCAAAGGGAAAAAAGTTACAAGCGTTTAAAAATCAAGTTTGAAAAATCACATATTCATTCAAGTTATTAATGTTTTATCTTGCGTTGCCATGGTAATAGCTTTTAGCCTCATTTTAATTTCTTAAAAGTCCGCAAATTTGGCTCTAGTATTTAGGCACACGGCAGTGTATCAGCCACGTTCGGAAATCTATTTTCGACCCAGGCATTTCACAAAAAGTATTAGATCTAAATGCTAGAAATTTTGTTTGTTTAATAGAGCTGCACAGAAGACCTATAATCATGAATTTCATTATTATATTTCTTATAGCTATGAAATTAAAAGCAATAGGGAAATGTTTTCGCTAATTCTGCAAATTTCAAGGTCTGCCTTATAATAATTTCCCCAGATTATGTGGAAATTATGGGATTTTCCCAATTGTAGCCAAATTTGTTTATGCCAAAGACGAAGAGCTAATGTAGTTCAGCCCTGGCCTTGCTGATAATGACAGAAGCAAACAATCATTGCCCATAATTAGCACTCTTGCCAAACCCCCGGTTATCGAAATGTCTTCAAAATGACTAATCAAAAGAAACCAGTGCACCGTAAAAGCAGTGGAAAAAAGGAAGTCATGTGTTTGTTATTGATATTCAAACAAAGAATAAATGTGAAAAGGAGCCAAGTTTGATCGCAATAAGGTCCTGGGGAGGCAGTTTCACTGACAAAAGAGTTCAGTAAAAATTTACTGAGTCAGTACTCATGTCAGTAAATGGGTACTAAGTTCATAGCAGTTCCTCATAGGAGTAGGATTGTTCCATGGTTCTTCAATTCATTCAGAAAACAAATTTTTACTTTCTTTGACACCGAATGTAAAACTTGCCAAGTTACTGTGTAATTAGAGTAGTCAAATGTTTTGAAAATAGTTTAGTGACGACCAAAACTTGCCGTAAATTTAAAATCCGGAATCAAAGAAAGTAAAAAAGTATTTTCTTAATGAGTTGAAGAAAAAGGGACAATACAACTTCTGTGAGGAGCAGCTATGGAATTTGGTACCCGTTTAGATCTGAACTATTTTTTCTACCCAGGACCTCATTTCGATCGAACTTGACTCCTTTTCACATTTATGTTTTGCTGGGATTTTATTTTACAGCAATCCACAGCCCTGTTATTTTAATTACAATAGGGAAAGTAATGCACCTTTTAGTTCAGGGCAATTCCATGTGTAACAGAAAGAAAGTTTTGATTAAAAATAAAGTTTAAGTGATTAAAGTAAGATTATTTTTATTAAAGCTGACATTTTTTTTATCTGTACTTCATTGTTAAAATATGAAAAACAAAAGGGGAAGAATATTTTTTATTCTTTTTTCCTCAATGTTTTTGCTATTTTCAGCTTCATGACGAAATGACGCTTTTTTAAACCAAATTTTTGCACTTCTTAGAACAAAATGATGTTTTTGAAATCGTGCATTAACTCAATTATTTAAATGATGAATACTTCAAGGATAGCAAAGTAACAATTAGAAACTATTAATTTAAATACTGTTTCATGCATTGGATTGACAAACTCAAGTATATGCATTGTGACAGAATGCCTGTGGTGGAGTGTCAGAAACCTTTAAGGTTCATTTATTACAATAAAATTGACCATATTTTTAATTAAGTAAAAAAATTTTGCCTTTGGCTAATATAACGCTACTGTTATTGTTGTTTACTAGGCTGGGCCGAAAAACAACTTTTTTTTTATTTCGATTATAGGTAGTGTGGAAAAGGTGCCATTGGTGGAGCAAAGTCCACAGAAAAAATTTGAACTTTTTTGCACAATTTCTTAATCTGCCACAATTCGGTTGAAACTTTTAAAAAATGCTGTCTTTTCATGTTTTTAGCTAAAATTAGTAAAAATAGTATGTTTCTATTATCGATGATGAGTTGCATGGAAAAAGTGCCATTGGTGGCTCCCATAAAATTTTTGAGATGTGTGGTACAGTTCTTTCCTTTGCCACAAATGAGTAGAAAGTTTGGCAATTTCAGTTTTTTTAACGTTTTCAATAAAATTCCTCAAATAGTGAAAAATTTGTTTTCGCCATATTTCTCTGCCATAATTATATAGTTTTATCACATCTGATGCATTTTTAGATGCGTGATGTCTCATGAATTAACTACTTATTGGGCATAAAACTTGAAATGTGCTATTTGAAAACTTTGTGCTGCTTCTTTCAAAATTAAGGTTAAACAGCATAGAACGCAACAAAGAGCTATATAAAGTGTGGGTTTACAGAAAATTTTTACTTTCAACAGAGTTTTTATCTACACTGTTTTAGGTAATGAAAAATTTTTTCGAGTTGAATTTCTGCACTTTAGCGCTTTTACTTCTGTTACAGTATTACTACATTGAAAGTATCTTTTCCTCCGTAGTCATCTGCAAATTCCGTGCTATTTTAGTATTATTTCTATTTACTACACACAGCTGGGTTAGAACTGCAGATTCTAAAATTGTTTCGGATACTCTACGCTTCTTGTGACAAAAAACATTTCGTGATTTGACGTTGGCTGACATTGGTTGAGAACCAAACCGGAGCATATTGTCGTATTCGGTCAACCTGAATTTTAATTTTAGAGCCCTAAACCTTAAACCCTCGAATTTCTTGATCCTTGTATCTTCTTTTATGTATAATTTCTATTTATTTATTCAATTAATATTCATCACAATGTTTTGATACCTTGGTTTTCGTCAGTTTCCATTTCTGAGGTAGCATTGTTGTGGATTCTTAGGATGGCCATGTTATTTACTTTTTAAAATCCCTTTTGCGTAACCTGGTCGTTTCTTTAGACAAATCATATGGGCAAATAAATTCATATTAGGAACAGTATCAGACATCGTGAGGCATCTTTGGGTTTCAAGGTACTTAAGTGAAAGCAAAGCATTCTGGGGACAGCTGTGAGCCACCTAGACTATGTAATAGGCCCTGTCATGAAGCTCTGGAGAACACAGTCCAGTTGAAACAGTTGCACAGCTATCAATTACATGTTTTTGGTCTGTGCTCAAATTTTCAGTAGTTTCTTTTTCTTTTGCCAATGTAGAAATACATGTCAGAGGTAACCTAGAATGGTAACATAAGTAGATTTTTGCATGCCATCAGCTTGAGTTTGATTGAGCCAGTTCTTCGGTTCCCTACTTTCTCTGTTTTATTTATCAGGTGTCAGAACTGGAGTTCATTCGTATGAAAAATGTACACCAAATGTTGCAGTTTTTTTAATTTATTTCCTTCTTTTTTTTAACACCTGCAATGACATCGTTGCTTTTTGTTTTTCTTTTCATCTTCTTACCATGGTGCCGTTTCATGCAACTGTTTTTAGATAAGAGATAATAACTTTGTTCTTATTTAAAGAGATTTAACAGTGATTACGAACGAATTCTGCTTTACTCCCGTTGGTTTTGAACGCAAACCAAACAGAGAGCTGCACTAAGTTTTCTAAAAGCATATTTTAAATTAAAAAAATTATACGCAATAAGTAGTTAATTCATAAAACACCTTGCATCTAAAAATGCATCACATGTTTTAAAACTATATAATTATGGCAGAGAAATATGGCAAAAACAAAATTTTTACCATTTGAGAAAATTTATTAAAAACATTAAAAAACTGAACATTGACAAAACTTATACACATTTGTGGCAAAGAAAAGAACTATACCACACACTTCAAAATTTTTATGGGAATTTAGTACCATCAATGGCACTTTTTCCGTGTAACTCATCATCAAAAATAGAAACATACTATTTTTACTAATTTTGGCTAAAACATGAAAAACCAGCATTTTTTCAAAACTTCAACCCAATTGCGGCAGATCAAGAAATTGCAAAAAAATTCAAATTTTTTGTGTGCACGTTTTTCCACCAATGGCACCGTTTCTGCACTACCCATCATTGAAATAAAAAAAAAGATGTTTTTCGCCCCACCCTTTGTTTACGCCCGGTAGCAGAAACTGCGAGACGCGAGACGTACGTCGCAGATTTTTCGGTGTCCTGCAGATAATTTTACCAAAGAACAAAAAGAAAGAAAGAAAAAATAAATAAATAAAAGAAAAAAAAAAGAAAAATTAATTTGAATTTTGTCATCTTGAATTCAAATTATGTTTTTCGCAATCACGAGTGTGTGTTTGTGTGTGGGGGGGGGGGAGTATGTGTATGTGTGTAGGCATGTGTGTTTGTGTCTGTGTGCAGTCATGAGTGTGTGGGTAGTTGTGTGTATGAATGTTTGTGTGCGTGGGGGAGGGGTATGTGTGTGTGTAAGCATATGTGTTTGTGTCTGTGTGCAGGCATGAATGTGTGGGTAGTTGTGTGTATTTGTGTGTATGTGTAGGTGTCTGTATGCATGCGTGTGTGTATGTGTTTGTGTATGTGTGTATGGTGGTGTTTGTGTATGTGTGTGCATGTGTGTTGGTGCGTGTATGTATGCGTGTGAGTGTAGGATATGGACGGCAACCTGGAGACGGTTTTCGCTAGAGGAGCAGCATCGTGAGGCCGGCCGCCGCGACGGGTGGTGCTGGCAGAGGGTGGCGCCGCGCTGGTGGGAAAAATGATAGCATGCCAAAAACAGTCAAATGAAAGCAATAAGCAACCGTGATTGCTCAAAAAGAAATACAACTTGGCAAAGATCGTTTGGAGATCGCCTTTTGAGCGATGGATGCTTCAGCATTTCAGCTAGAAACATAGTCGCCATATTTGGTCATTCACAAAATCGAAGTAGAAAGTTGCAAAAGTTTTCAAAAACAAAGATGAATTGGATGTTTTATTTTTCTGCCAGGAAATGAAAATAACTTAAAATGTGCAGCAAATCGTTTTTTTATTTTTATTTTTTAAAATAATTTTCTTGAGAAATGAAAAATTTTATTTGAAAATTTCACCTTATCCTCTTGCTTTGGACGCAAAAGCGCTAAAACTTTTCAACTGAAGTTTAGTCTCATGAGGATTTTTATTTTTAAAATATTTTTTTTGCAACAAATTCAGAAATTTATATCTTAATTTTTAGTGTAGTCGCCATGTTTGGTCATTCCCAATATGTTGGTACACAAGACTCATGAAGTGCCTACGTTTTCAAAAACGGAATTGGATGTTTATTGCAATGCAAACTGTTTGAAAATTATGCAAAATTTGCCTTTTTTTCAGATAATTCTTAATTGTCTTTAAAAATGCAAAATTTTATCTTCAGAATATTATCTTCATTTCTTTAGAGGCTAATGTGCTAAAAACTGACTATTTCGCCTAAATTGTATGTTTTTAAGAATTTTGAATTTATTACTACTTTTGTGTAATAAATTCAAACATCTATTTATAGCCATGAATTTTTGCCATGTTTGGTCATTTGCAAGGTGGAAATAAAAGATGCTATTACTTCCCTAAGTTTCCAAAAACAGAATTGGATGTTTACCTCAACACAAACTATTGAAGATAACATAAAGTGTTCAATAAATCATGTTTTTTTTTTTCTTCTTTATACAAAATATTTTTTTGGAAAATGCGAATTATTATCTGCACAGTTGTATTTGATCCTCATTGATTTAAAGGCTTTGCTATAAGCTAAATATTTCATCTAAAATGCAGTTTCCTGCCAACTCCTCATTTACTAATTTTAAAAATTTAAAAACCTATTTCAACGCAAATTTTCCATATTAAAATTAATGTGTCTTGAATAATTGTTTTCCATAGTGTGTAGAGTTCTATTTATTTTTATGAAAGTAGTGAAAGCTGCTGCCTCCCCCCTTCCCTAATGCTTTAAAAGTCAGCGACAGTGATGGCCACTAAGTTTATCGGGTCTAGTGGCCACTGGCCAGTTGGAAAATGGGGTGGCTTCCTTCAGTCAAAAGTACTACTTTTAGTCATTGAAATGGATAGAAAAAGAAAAAAAAATACATGGACACAGAAAATACTTTCATTTTCCCAACTGTTTTTTTTTAAATTAATTTTTTAAAATGTCCGATTCTTCATACAAGGCGTGGTCTTTATGACGTCACAAATGATGTAATTTGACGCATCTTTCTACTACGTTTAGACGTTATGATAATCAAGCAGTGAATTAAAATTGCGCTCTACGCTTGCTATCAACCATATCGTTGCCAATACACATGAGTAAAGATTGAATTAAATATTTTGTTCTATGAATGGCAACATTGAATGGCATTTCATCATTTGTGATGTCACACGACAGAAGTGTAAACAATGACAGCGCACAGATTTAAATAAGTCTTTAAAAATATTAAACTTAAATAAATTATTTAAAAAAAATGATCAGATCCTATGTTTTTAAGCATGCTCTTTCAGAAAAAAAATACTTTTAAAATTTTGGAAACGACTCCATTGTCCAAGTCTTGATCTTCGCAGAGGACTTATGTATTTTATGAAAACTTAAAATAAAACTAATAATAATGCTGCAGATTATTTTAAACTACCTAAAATAGTGTCGCAGACTGGCTAGAAAGTTTCTGCTACTGGGTGTTTACGTTTCCGTAGTTAATAACGAAGGAAAGATTGGAAAGATTGCCTCCAGATTTTGGGCTTTTTTATTTATTCACGCATAAGACAACAAAAGAGAGATTTATAGCACAAAGAAACAAAATACCACTCAGAGCACCGATGGGAATCGAACCAATGTTCTTCGTCATTTGAAGCAAAGTTTCTAAATAAAAAATTTCTAATAAAATTAATGAAAAAAAAAAAGATCTCTTTTGTAAAAGTTGAAATGAAATGTTCCTGGAATTGCCCTTTACTGAAATTCCAGGCCCAGTGAAAATGTCTCTTTACATACATAAAATGCATTTTTTTTTCATAAAATCTGTGATTTTTTTTGGTTTGAATATATATGTGTAGTTTCAGTTGTTCGGTATTCAACTGGAGTGAGTATTTTAATGACAATACATTTTTCTGCAGGAGGGGAGGGAATGATTTGCCTTCGTTGTGACTCTTTCATAAATTTCAGTTAAATACATATATAATCAGGGGAGGCACGATTTTCATTTTGTTCTTATAGTACTGAGTATTTCAATAAAATTCTTTGTTCTTAGGGGTTGAGAGATTTTCACTTGATTCTGATTCAGCAATAAGGATTTCTTATTGTGGTCACATTCAGTAGAGGATTTTTTTGTTCCCCCCCCCCCCCCCCCCCCCCCAAAATGAATCCCAAAAAGGATGAATTAACTGAACTATGTTTTTTAATTGACTTCTCTATAGAATTTTTTGTATAGTTATTTAAAAAGAACACAAAATAAACACAGCATATTCAGTAAATACACCTGGCGGTGTATTTCACAAAACACAGCATATTTTGAATAAAAGTATTTTTGTTTACAAAAGAAGTAATACTGGAGTCAGAGGCCAGAGTGGCAAAATACATTTGACTGAAGGGAACTGATTTCAAATTCAAGGGAACGTAATATTGCGATTCGTCCATTAATTCTTCTATGATCGAACCAATAATTAACATTTTTTAAAAAATGTATAGTCATACCTTAAAAGAGTCATTTTGATCCAGGAAGATATTTGCGAAATAATAGATTTCTTTTTCAGCTTATAAAAAATGCAAAATGAAAGAAATCATATGGTAGTTTCTTGGCAAAACCATGATATTAATGGAAATGGAATGTATTATTAATTACTATCTCAACTAAATCCAGGCTTTAAGAACAAATCAGCAACTGATTTAAAATTCATAGTTTCCGAATTCCTCAATAAAATGTAAGAATGAAGGCTTTCATGGCCGGTGTCAATAATGTTGTTAGATTCCGGGCTGTTGTGCCTTGGTCTGAGTGTTGTTCCTCCAAACGTTTCGGCTGCATCTGGGGCGGCCATCTTCAGTGTTAGTGTGGTCGAAACTTCCAGGGAAGCAACTTCCTGGCAACTGATGCAGATATGGAAGTGTTGTCACTATTTATGTGGGAAGAGCTAGCTCTCCCTTTGTTCTGGACCAGGATTGGCTGATGAACGTTCTTCCTTGTTTCTGGTTGGCTGAAACTTGAGCTCTCTTTATTCTGGTTGGGGATTGGCTGCTGGGCGTCCGTTGCTGTTTCTAGTTGGCTAGAGGTATCTCTCGGGATAATTCGTCGAAGTAAAGCGTGCCAGAGTTTGTTAATCTTAATTCCTTTTTCTTAAAATTGTTGGGATGTTTGAAAATTTTGATCGCTTTTCTGTTTAATTTGGTGTAATAGTGGGAAGTCCTTGAAAGTATTTTGGTTTCTTTGAATTTAATGTCATGGATGCCATCACTAAAAGCTCTGTTCCGTGACTGCTGATTTCTCAGTGTGGCCCAGAGGACAATTTCTTTGGTGATCTTTTACTAAAATAAACTCTTTTAGTGATAGGAACACACTTTTAGTGATGAAAAAATGTAAAAAGTTATCAGCGATCTAATGAGCCGAATTTTAATAATGCTTGGCTAGACAACAAATCGTGAGGGATTTTTTGCAAATATTCCGTTCTTATCATGAATCACTCTGCAATGATAGCTGGAAAGTGTTGCCAGTTTGCAAACGAGCCCTTATCATTCGTCGCCTATGCAAGAATTATAGAAATTCGGCTCATTAGATCGCTGATAACTTTATGATCTTAAACATATTGAAGTGGATTTTTTTTAATGAGTTATAGGATATATTTGAGCCCTGGATTATAAATGTTATAAATTGCTATCTTTTGCACAAGCGCAGTGAAAAATTAAATGCTTTAAACGTTTGTATTTCATTACATTTTCAATATTTTAACTTCAAATTTTATTATTATGTTTCTCTAATATGCTGTCAAATATTCTGAAAGCTTATTTACGTTTGACGAAAAACTCTGCATGATATGAGCCAGAAACCTTTAAAAAAATTTGCATTTTTGAGAGAAATGCTTATATCTCCGAGAGTATAAGAGATACTTTCAAGAAAATATAAAAATAAATTTTAGATAGGTTTTCAGCTTCTTTCTGAAATTTATAATTTTCTCCCAGCTATTTACAATGAAAAATGATCAAAAACCTTTTTTGTTTCCTAAATTTATTGGTGGTCCCTAAATGAGAAGTAGACTTAATTTTTGTTGGAAATGGCGGCTGGAGTATACCTTTTATGTGGAAAAAATGACAGAGCAATTGGTCTTTTATTTCTCGAGAAATTAGTAAAAATGTGAATTCTTGAAAGTGTCCCAATATTTTTGGTCATATAGTGTATAAAACTCAAAAACTTTAAAAAATGGCGGGGTACCATTTCAAAAAATTAGGGTGTGATGAGGAAAACAATGGTTATATTTGAATGTAGGAGGTCATTTTACCCAAGTATTGGCAAGAATGGTGTCAGAAGCATATTGAAGGGGGTTTGCTGTACACCTATACATTGTAAATAGTGCACTCTATTTACATGGTTCTTCAAATATTAATGGGCCAAAAATTGTTACATTATTATCTTTCTTAACTTGTCAAAATTAAAAAAAAAAATTAAATTACTTACTAAATTTCCTTTATCTTTTGGTGTGTTGACTGCTAGCCCAGAAACATATGCATGCAACAGAAATCTAAAGAAAAAATGCTAATGAGTTTTAAAAGTACAAAACATTTATTCTTTACATTAAAAAGAAGAAAATCTTTTCAGAGATAATATTTTTCGGCATAAATATGCACAGTGAAAAATTTCAGTCTGCTTCAATGAAGTTAAAGGAATAATAAATAATTTAGGGTGATGAATCTTGATGCTCTTTTTTCTACTATATTGGCTTCTTTAGGTTATTTAATGTAAATGATAATCTTAAAGATGCATATTAAATCACTTAAAAATTAGTTGCAATATTATCAGGGTTCTCGTCTGCTTTCAGAAAAGAAATTCCCTTACTTTTCCAGGTTTTTTTAGAAAAAATTCCTGGAAATTCCAGATTATCTTTGAAATTGTGTCTTTCAATATGAATGTAAAAGCTCTTACTTCCTTCGAAACATATTGTAACGGATTCGGTGCGACTTCCACTTTCTTGAAATGAACACACAGTTCTTGATAAAAACACAGGAGCTTTATTTACACTATGTACAGGAGAAATCGTTAACAACTGTTAAATTATTCATCAGCAATTAAGCAATTATCACGCAACACCGTAAACTCAACGTTTACACACGTATTTACTTCCAAATACGAAAACAACACAGCGAAATGCCTCGCTATAAACAGAGCTAATACACACACTCAGTTCGAAATCTGAATCGAAACTAACTGTTTATCCATCGCTAACGGCTTAAATACACCGAAAAGAAATTTCTCAAATATTCCACACGCTTCTGTAAAGTAGTAGACCGTTATCAATGAAAAGAAAGAAAATAGGGGTCGTATAATTTAGCCGAATGAAAAAGGGGTTGTATATTCATTACGGGAAACTTTTTACAGGTTACGTTCCTACAATAATTACTATTTACAGGATTTGTAACAATATGCAAAAAACCATGTAAGAACTTTAATGTTCATTTTTCAACATTTCTCTTTGCTGACATTAGGGTTCACGCCAGAGAAAAAATAAGGTGGGATTTCCCACCCTGGCCAAAATTTTAGGAGGAATTTTTTAGAACTCAACGGTGAGAATTTTAATATTTTTTTAATGCAGTTTAGTTCATTGCTTTAACATTTTGGATAAATATTTGTTTAAACAAAATACATGCATATTGTGTAGCACAAAATTTATTAAATGAACAAAATGCTAACAGATTTTTTTTTTTTTTTTTTTTTTTTACAGTAGCAAATTACTGCCATGATTAACATTAAAATCTCTTTCGAAGTCTGTTCCAGAGGCAATATCCTTTTTTCAATCAGTTATTTGTAAAACAGTGTGCAAATGATGTACTTTCAATTGCCCTTAAATATGTAGGGGAAAAGGGGGCACATGTGAACTTTTTTTTTTTTTTTTTTCATTTCTTAATTTCTCAGAAAACATTATCAATTTCTCACAGAAAAAGAGTCACCATGATTGAATAGTCTTTTTTTTTTTTTTTTTTTTTGTGCCATGGAATTTTTTTTTTTTTTTTTCAGATTTAAAAAAAAAAAAATCATTTTTTTACTTTATGGAATTTTTAAAAATTGTCCTCCAATTGTTCACATGTACCTCTATAAAGGGGGTACATGTGAACAAGCTTGGGGCACAAGTGAACACGATTTAAAAATACAGGAAGAGCATCATATTTTAACAAAAAACTCGTTATAATGAAGCATATAATTATATACCAACTACATTCAAGGGTTTGTAACCTATACTTTGTCAGTTTGAATTGTACAGTAACTGTCATTAAGAAAATATTTTTTCGGAATTATATAACTATGTTCAACATCAAAATTTAAATTTTCATTTCATGTTCTAATAACTGGATTGACAAGAAAAAATCTTATAAGACTGAACAATACAAAGAATATTTGATTATGTAAAGTTTATTTTTGTTGTATAGTGCGTTTAAGCTTCATGCAGAATATGATGCTGAATTTTAAAATTATTTTAAATTTCAGTTTTTAGTTAAAGGAAAATATTGTATCTTTATTTCCCTTACAAATATTATATATTGCTAAATTTTTGTCCAACTATTTAGTAAATAAAGAATTTAAAGTATAAAAAATAATAAAATAATTAATAATTATGTAATAATAATTAACAATAAATTAATAACAAACTGATTGCAGCAAAATAATAATTATAAATCTTACATCCTTTTTAACACTTATAATCTTTACATCTTTTTTAACACTTTTAATTAGCCTATAGTAATATTTATATAGCGGAGAGGATATGAGAACTGTTCACATTAGGGCCGCGCCGTCCCTATGTGCAAGGTCGTGCGGTGCACGACGGCGCCAGAGCTCAAAGAGCGCGGAGCTCTACCGATTAAAAACGCTTCAAATGAAGGGAAAATAAACTCTAACCAAAAAGCAAAATGGAATTCTTCATGATATCTAATGGAGGATATTAATCCGTCTCGCTGAGAATCTAAAAGGAAAAATTATTAACTTGTTTTGTCTAAACATGCTATTCAAATGCGCTATCTTTTACACTAAAAACAAGTGACTTTAATTAATGCATACATTAGCTTTTTCCTTCTTAATGTGGAGCCACGAATGCTATTTCGGTATGTCTTTATTACAAAAGGTTGAGCATACAAGAAGCAAGAAATTTGCTTATCCCAATTCTGGTTCTTGAGGAATCTTGTATTATAATTTGTGCAAACATAGTCTTTTTCTGATTTTTAATTCGTTTTTTAATTCCATTGCTTCATGTCATCATACATTTTAAGAAAAATACTGTAAGCACATTTGCATATTATTTAGATGTTTGTAATATTTATACATTGCAAACAATAATTTAGGTTAATTTTTTAGTTCCGAAAAGTGTTGACCATAATTACTTGCTTCCCCCTCTTTATCTTTTTACTATTTATGCATTAAATAAAAAAAAAAAACTTTGGAGAGACTATGTATTTGTTTTGGATCTTAAATTCAATGCCTTTTGTAACGGTTCCGTATTTTAAAATTTTTGATTTTACCGGAAATGATTTCAGTTTCAGATTTTAAGGGGAAATATCCTCTATACTTCAATTTAGAAATCTGTTCAGTACTCTGTTGTCATATTTTGACCGGCATAAGACTTTAAATAATTATTTATTAATTAGAGAGATATTTAGAGCGGTGTTTTGATGTTTAAAATATTTTCTTTTTCTAAAAACGCATTAGCATATCACAGGCCGGGTTCGTCAAACCGGGTCCAGTCTGAAAAAAACCCGCTATCTCCGTAAAGTAGGTGGTTTTTCAGAATTTTCTATATTTTGCAACATTCTCTTCAGAAACAAACTAAATATCGATCACTATAAAGCCCAGAAATAGAGATCTTGCTTTTTCTGGACAGTATATCAAATATTAGAAATTTAAGCTGCACTGTAAAAAATCTCGGAAAACTCTCTGAATATACAAAAAAGCTTTCCGTAATACACAGATTCGTACGCCCTCAACAGTTTTCTGCTCTTATCAAAAACCTTTCCTGTTTAACAAGGAAGTAAGAGTCGACGCATGCGCAGCTCACACGGCAATTTTATAGTCCAGCACTATATCCAAACTGAAACTCGTGAAAGCACGCAATGAAAACAAGTGCTGACTCAAGTGCTGAACTCAAGTGCTGAAACAAGTGCGAAGTAACACTCATCAAGGGGATTAGTAGAAGTTTTGTTCCTCACATGAATTCACCGAAGATAATTTTAAAGTCTTATATTTTCTTGCTTATGTATCGTCATGAGATTGAATTTGAAGCTATGTCACTTATTTTTAAGTACGAAGTGCAAATTCTCGACGCATGCTCGTGGAAGGAATACAAATTGAAATTAAAAACCAAATAACTGCCGAGAGGACGCCATGTAAATTCGTTGCGTCGCATAACTTGTGTAGGTAATTTACTTTTATCATGGATACTTTTCTTCTTTCTACAAATGGGTAAGTTTTGTAGGCAGAATTTTATTCTGTCATAAAAATCACCTTTTTGGTGACCAAAGCCTGCAAAAGACCAACACCGACGAATAGGTAAGTCGCTTTGCAACTCTATTACTTTAAAGTGATTTAGTTCATATAAATCTCGTTAAAGAAAACTATTTTCCTCAGTATCATTTTTTCGTTGTGAACTATTGCAATTTGAAAATATTTTACATTACATAGAACACATATTTAAAGTGCAAGTGTGTCTAGTTTTATTCTGTAAAATTTATGAATTGAAGATTATAAAAAACTTTAAATAAGTGTTATTGTGTACTTTGTGTTTATGTGTCAATCTCAGTTAATATTTGGCTGAACATTTATGTATCAAGCATTATGAATTAAATGTTATAATATGCAAATTGTCAGGTTTGATAGTTCGTCTTTAAGGTTGCATGTTTTCATTCTCTTGTAAACAGTGTAGCTAGATTGTATGAAGTAAAAAAAAAAACTATCTCTTGTAATTAGGAACACAGTGCTTCAGTATTATCTAAATGACGATATCTCTTTAAATATTTGCATTAGCGAAACGCTTTAAATTAGTTAAATGTGTATTAATTTCTTTAACAAATAGATACATATATGTATTTAAAAGTGTCTTCATTTCTTTCGTTTTACGAGCCTCAATTTTACCAAAAGCAAAAAAAAAAAAAAAAAAAAAAAGACTTAATAAAATAAATAATTTTGTATTTTTACACATATTTGACTTATAATTTATATGATACTTTGATTAATAATGTATATGATACTTTGATTTATAATTTATATTATACATGAAATATTATTTATCTCCTCAGAGCTTCATTAGTACGATTTATTTTAGTTGCAATGTACCTGCCCTTAAAGGAAAGAAGCTGCAAATATAACAAACAAGAATTATTTCTCTATAATATATTTTTGTATATATATGAAATACACAAGCAATGAATAGCAATGAGAAAAAGAAAATTAAAAGTAGCAATTATTAGAATAAAGTTGAAAGGTTGAATTCGGAGCTCATCAGCCGTGGAAGATTCGATAAATATGGTCAAAAGACCAAAAGATATTAAACTACTTACAAAATAGAGAGTGTTTAAGCTCTAATATATGCATTACATTGGGCCAAATGCACCATATGCTAAACTATATGCAATAAATGAGCTTAAACCTAAAATTAAAAATAGGGGTTTTTTACCTCGGCTAAATTAAGAAACAAGTCCCTATAATTTGTCTTCCTCAGGACAGTACCTACTGCATGCATACTAGTTTAATGTAGGACAGTCAGGAGGAATGAGTCAGTGGCAAAAATGGAACAGCTGTATTTACATGCCAAAATAAAAAGTAATATTTCATGTCATTATTTTAAAAGTGATCATTTTTAAAAAACTATGTTATTAATATACAATGTACATATGGGGAGAAGACGAGGGGCGTTCACCACACAGACTGTGCCATTGACGTTTTCAGGGGGTTGCTTTTTTAGGGGGGGGGGGGGCGCATTATAGCATTTTATGGGTGCACCATCACTCTTATGGTGGGGGGGGGGGGTGGATTCTCGTATATATGAAATGGAATAATCATGTAATAGAGTTCAATGTTTTAATAAATAAAATATATATTGCATTTTGCGCACACTGTAAAAATAAAATCAGTAACCTATTTTGAATAAGTATTTATATTTGTGATGAGCTGGAAAAGGGCAAGAACAGAAGAATCAACCCGAATGGTTCCAGCAGGGGGACTTGGTGTCATATTTAAATTCATCAATTTCTCTGTTGGTACTTTTCGGTACACTTTGTTCGTCAGAGAATTTGACTTGAGGTGAACGAATTCCGGAACACTAAGGGTAGGTAAGTCTTTTATCCGAAGATAGAAGCTATCAAGTTTGATACAAGATATGTTTTTAAGTTCTGCATTAAAAATATAATATGTTGATAGTTTTGTCTTGAAAATATTGAGAGAAAAACTGAAGTTTAAGATTGTTTAACAAACATTCCCCACTTTTCAGAAGGTACTCCCCCCCCCCCCCAAATTTCCCGACGATTTTGTGATTAGGAATGAAACTACTAGATTATTTCATAATTTTTCAAAAATTTATAACTGTGCATATGTTATGCTGTTAACCATGCTATTTGTCATTAGAAATTCAAAAAAAAAAAAAATCCAGGAATGATTCTAAAATTGCTTGTATTATTGCTCTTAGATATGAAAGAATTGAAATTGATATGGTATGCAATACTATAATAAAGAATTATATTTTAGAAAAAATCACGGAAAAAGGATTCCGAAATTCTTGGAAACGTTTCTGAAATTTTTTTGGAGAATTCCGAAACACTCGGAAACGTTTTTGAAACTTTCATGAACCACAGCTGCACAGAATACTCAGAAACATTTCTGGAAATTACGGAAAGAGGATTCCGAAATACTCAGAAATGTTTCTGAAAATTACAGAAAGAGGATTCCGAAATACTCAGACACGTTTCTAGACATTACAGAAAGAGGATTCCGAAATACTCAGAAATGTTTTTGAAACTTTCATGAACCACAGCTGCACGATATACTCAGAAACGTTTCCGGATTTTTTTTTACAGTGTGCATACTAGCAAGCAATAATTATTTCGATCACATTCAAAGATTTTTTTTTTAATTGTTGAGGTAAAATGCTTTGACTAACTGAAACTGGTCATCTCTTTTTTAACGGCAGCTCAATGCAAGGTTTCCAAGAGAAAAAGTCAGATTCCAAAAGTTAGTTTCAATCGCTCGTCCCTTACACCTGCCCATACTCGAAATAATTAAACACGTACACTGTGTTCCAAAATGGAAAACTTACAGATTGTTTTCATTTTAATAAATTAAAAATGCCAAACATATTTTTTTTTCCATATTGCATTTGTCTACAAATGTCATGCAAATATCTTTTAAACGCCTTTATGCAGTGATGTTCGAGCAAAATATAGTTAACTCCTGGGGTCAGGTAGACAAAGGCGTTTAAAAGACATTTGCACGACGGCGCCGATCAGGCTTGGCGCGGCCCTGGTTCACATGTGCCCCTACATGTTGTGTTCACAAGTGAACTGTCATCTACCTTAGAACTAATTTTCAAAAATAAAGAATTTTTAATTTAATTACAAAATTTATACACTGGCATAAATATACATAAATGTTCATATAATGGTTTGCAATAATTAAATTTAGCTTACTAATTAGTTTAAAATATGTTTTTACATGAAGAAGACAGAGATAAAAGTACATCAGCATCTGCTAAAACAAAGAAGCTATCACCACAGGAGCATAAACTAGCTTCTTGCTCTGAAAGTTGAGTTAAGAAGTTGAACTGGTACTGCCATTACTTGAGAATTTTTAAGATTTTGTGCATGACGTTATCCTAGTAAAACATACCATATTCACATGTGCCCCTTTTTCCCCTACCTAAATGCTTCAAAAAAAAAAGAAAGTACAAAAATGGAAACCCTGACAAAGAATTTGTTTTGGTGCAGCTTCGACATTAAATTTGTTTAGAAAAACGTTTTATTTGTTAGGAAAAAGGTGTAGGAATCTTGCAATCCTCCTACCTAGCTCCATCCTGGCTGACATAGTAAATCTTTGTATTGTATAAGTACTTGCTTCACATGCAGAAAAAAATGGCTCATTCTGGTTTCAATGCAGTTGCTTAACAACAGAATAACTCACTCACCATTACCACAGAAGTTTATGATTTTTCTCTGACTTTTTTGTTTAAAATATAAAATGTCCCTGACAATTCACAGTTCTCCCTGACCCTTGGGAACCTTGAATTTTCAGTGAGCGAGAATTATACAAGAGATAAGTACATTTTATCTACACCTTATTTGAAAGAAGTGACCATGCACGAGTATAATTACCTCATAAAATATAATTCCATTGTTGAAAACTTTTCATATGTCATTGGATCGTTATCAAGAAATTCTGTTAACCAATCAGGCAATGTTGTGCCACAAGCCAAGTTGATACGAAGGCATTCCAGGAAGTCGGTATGTTTACTAATTCCACCACTAGTAACAGGCAAAAAGGAAAACTGAGGCTTAAGAACACTCTTCAGTTTCTGGTAGACTTCCTCAAATGGTCTTGTAACAAACATTGCAAACTAGAAATGGAGAATCATATTGCATTCAGCTAATTTCAAAACATGAAATATACTCATCAAAGCAAAATAAAAAAGACCTGTGATGAAAACATAAAAAATTACAATCTTTAAGAAGAGTGAACCATTACAGATATATATTAAAAGCACTAAAGCGGGAAAGAAAAAAGTTTGGTTTGATAAAATAAGATTTGAATCAAAGTACTTCATAACTTGTTGCAATGTTAAAGTCATTCATGCTACTTATTTTGTTATAAATGCTAGCTTTATAACAAAATAATGCTTTATGACCTTATGTGACTCAAAACCAGGATACAGTAGAATTCTAATTATCCTAACTCCAAAAAGCCGGTTCAAATTACTGATTATCCGAATTGATTCTAGAAAAAATTAAGGCGAAATTGTATTGCGATTCGCAAAACAATTATTCGATCTACACTATCTGTTGTCCTTCCCTACACGAAACTTTTCAAACAGCTGACTTTAACCCAGATGTTTAGCAAGCAATGACTTTCTTTTCAGCACCATATGTATATATTGAATTAATGTACAGCACTTGTGAGTACACTTTGCATGAAAAGCTTTACCTTTTCATTTAAGTGATTAAAAGCTCATTTTTTTAAAAAAAATTTGCTTTTCTTTCATTTGCAACATACATACAATAATTCATTACAATAGACTCTTTTTTTCCAGAAAAATCCAATTATTTGAATATTTGATTACCCAAATAGGGTTGTCCCAATTGATTGAGATATTTGGAGCTCTTCTGTCATTCCTTTAAAAGGACATTCCAGTTTAAAAGAACTGAACAAGTATCTATATAAGGTAGTTAGAATAAACTGAATCCTTGATTTTTCTCCCTGGCATGTGACAATGCATCTTAGTTTTTACAGTAAACTACTAAAATGTATTATTTTGTTGTTTTAAATATCATTTTTCATATTTTTTTTTTTTAATTAACTAGAGTTATTTGAGAAAGAAAAAAAAAAAAAGAATTGATAAGCAAATAGTACTAGGCATAGGGATATACTTCTACTGTCTGACCACAAATTGTATGGAAAGGCAAACATCTGGTTTACAGGCGGAAATAGATGTATCTATTAGTTTTCAGGGAGAGTCAGATTCAAATGAGCGGAACATGCACTTTTCTAATTTTTACTTTTCTCCCTCATTCAGACAGACTCTTCTTAACTGGACATTTGCCAATTCCATACAATCCATGGTCAAACAGTAGTTATTAATGTGCCAAGCAAAAAAATGTATGAGATTTGTCTCAGGGAAAGTGAATGAACTCAAGGTTTAAAAATATTGAAGGCATTTTGATTTCAACTATCACTGATATTTAAATTTCTTTTACTGAAAAAAAATACACTCTAATACAAAAAAGAAGTTGCACCATGAAGGAAGTCTTAGAATACAATGACATTTGGAAGGTATGTTAAGTGTATATGGAAGAGTAAATGATTAGAAAATGAGAACGATATAAGCAAAATTTATTGAACAACATACACAAAATGGGTAACATTCAGTATGGGGTATGGCCGCCATTATTCCGAATACAACATGCTAATCGTCTTGGTAACGAATCGTACAGGTTCTTAATGAAGTCCTGTGGTAATCTATCCCATGCTGCTTTAACTTTGTTACGGAGTTCCGGCAGATTTCGAGGTACGGGTGGAGTGTTGACATCTCGTCCCATGGCATCCCACACATTCTCGATTGGGGACAGGTCTGGTGAATATGCCGGCCACTCCATGCTGTCTAGGCCTTGAAGATAAGCTCTAGAGACGGCAGCAATATGGGGTCGAGCGTTGTTTTGTTGGAATAGCGGCCGAACACTGGTGCTCAGGAATGGCAAAGCAACTGGCTGCAGGATCTCTTGAACGTAACGTTGGCCGGTCAAAGCACCGTTAATGAACACTAGAGGTGATTTTGCATCATATGCAATTGCGCACCACACCATGACACCAGGTCTCGTGGACGTATGACGCTGTACAATAAACCGTAAATCTTGGCGCTGACCACGTTGCCTCCACACGCGGATTCTATTGTCGTTTCCACCAAGACAGAAGCCGGACTGGTCAGTGAAGACTACGCGATACCATTCGACGCTCCATGTCCGTCTTGTACGGCACCATTCCAATCTTTTCCGACGATGCAATGCTGTTAATGACAGTCGTCGTAACGGTCTACGTGAGCGCAGTCCCACGTCGTGCAGCCGTCGGCAAATGGTGCGACCACTTATTGGCTGATTGATGGAAGGTCCTACAGCCCGTTGGATGTCTGCAACTGTGCTGGTTGGATCGTTACGAGCTTGCCTTACGAGCCTCCGGTCCTCCCTCGGTACGGTTTGTCTCGGCCTCCCTGAGCCTGGTTGACGCTGATATGTGCCTTGTTGAGTCCACTGCCGCCAAATGCGTGCAACAGTAACATCAGTGTAACCAACGTGCTGTGCTATCTGTCGAAATGACCATCCAGCTTCTCGGAGGCCAATTATGCGACCCCTTTCGAACACTCCTGGTTGCGTAAATTGCTTGCGAACTTTATTTCGAGGCATAATCCAATGTTAAACGACGTAACTAACAAATCAGATTGAGTTAAATTAAAATTGCTGCTCTACTGGACGCCCTTATATAGCTGGTCTTGCGCTGTGCTTAGGGCCACCCTGCGCGCGTTGCTTGCGCAACCCTAACCTGGAAATTTAATCATTTGCATATCTTAGGCAGAAGAACCATCCCTCCAAATTTCATTCACATCGGTCCACACCTTCCTGGTGCAACTTCTTTTTTGTCTTAGAGTGTATTTGAATTGTTTTTCTTTTCTTTTTTTTTAAACCAAAGTTGTTCTATTCACATTTCTAACTTTATTTTTTCCAATTTCAAAATAATTTAAATGCTCAATGACCTATTTTTATTATTTGTTTTTCATCTCTTCAGATATGGTGGAATTTCTCAACAACTGAAATTTTCAAAAAATTTAAAAAAAACAATGAAATGTCTGGAGCGACCACTCTCTATTCTCGAAAAAAGTGGTCGGTAAAGGAGATTGGTCGCTCTTGGAGGTTTGTTTTTGAATATGCAAAAAACAACAATTATACCAATAGAAATCATTTAAATTTTGCTTACACTATATTAATTAAGAACATAGTTGCCTTTAAAATATGAAATAGATTTATTTACTTCAGATTCGTTGCTTTTTCTGAATTGCTGTTGCTATTTCTAATGACCTTATCATTAGTGCAATTTGAGTGCAACAAACCTATCTATTTCTCAACTGTTCAAACCAGGTAAAAATAGATTCTGACCACTAAAATGACCTAGGAACGCCTGTTAAGTTTCAAGAAATAATCATTTTGAAAACAACTATCATTATCAACCTCCCACAATGATCGATACACACCTGACCTGCCGGAAGATATACAAGAATGTCATCTTAGCATCCCATGGATGGTAAAAAAACTATGCCTTTCATTTAATATTTTTGAGGCTCTGGACAGAGGGGGCATTGGGCATGAAAGAAACCTATTGGAAACTCCCCAGAAGAAGATTTTACCCTTTCTTTCTACTTTTCTGTGCAAGAGAAATTAATATGCGTCCACATTGCTTTTCTTTTGCTATCTCACTTTTGGTTTTCTACCATCAAAAATTCATTCATTTGTGGGTGATGAGTTTTGTGATTTGCTGGTCTTGTGAGGGGCTTCAGGGGTCTTTCCCAGATGATTCTTAACATTGAGTAGATAGGGGGAAAATTTGTGGTTAATGGAGATGGTCTCTCATAGATGTTTCACTGTATTTAGAAATCTTTATCATAGGAATAACAAGTGATAAGAGACTTGTGTTATCAGCTCTTGCAGTCGCGTGTATCTCATACTTAAGGTGACCAAAAGCGTGTCTTTGTCCCATGATCTGGTCGGGGTTGAACTGTTCCTATAGCCCCATTTGCCCAAGTCATCTCGGGCATCTAAAACAGGTAAACTGCAAAGGAGGTAATTGAAGGGCTTCAGGGTGCAATGCAATGAAATGCCTAAAGTGACCATACGTTCCGTTTTGAACAGGAAAGTCCTGTCTTTAGACAGCCTGTCGAGCTGTCCCCACACATTGTGTCGGGAAGTAGAAATGTCCTGTTTTCTGAAAGTAAGCAACCTACTCTAAGAGATTGAAAAAAAAAAAAGGTGTAAGAAACTTAAGCACATCTGACAAACTATAGAGGGCGATCAAGTTATCACATACATGAAAAAATAACAGTAACCAATTGAGCAAAGTAAGCATAATAACCAGACGATTAGTAGATCAGTGTGTTGAAAATGGTTATCACACTAGGCGAATATTAGCCAATTTGGGTTTTTTTTTTTTTAAATATAAATTGCATTTATCAAATTAAAAGAATATGAAAGCAGCAATTATTGTGTCACCTTCACAGTTTTGTGGGTAAAAATACGGAGAAAGTCTTATAATTATTCAAGTGTGTTTATACAAATGAAGCTTTTAAAATTATAGTAAAGTAGGGCAGTTCTCAAACAGGTCAGCTATTTTTGACTAATTTTAAGAGCGTCTTTTAAAATCTGAGGTTCCATTCTTCTTTTCAAAAAAATGATTTCAGGGTTCGTACTTAATTTCAGAAATAAAATGAAGGAGTTTCAGAGGAGTTTTGAAGGAGTAAAATGAGATTTTGAAGGAGTTCAAAATGGTTGTCATGTCACACATTTTTCAACAAACTTGACCCCCTTTATCAAAATGTCACACTTCACCTAACACCTCCTCTTGTCAAATGTGATATTTTGTATAAACATATTGTTACAATAACTGTGCGATGTCACTTTTTGTCACCTTCTCTCTTTCCCTTGTCACAATTTCATGAACCCGTCTCCTCCCCAAGGCATAACATAACTTGTGGATGACCCTTTTTACAATATCATAACTGTGATTTACTAAACAATTGCTTTTTAACACAATCACTTAATATAGTACATTTACTTATATATTTTTAAATATTTAAATAATAATTAGACAACCTGACGTTTGTTGCTGAGAGTGTGGTGGAGGGGAAAACAATAATCATAAAACTTGAATAAATAGCCAAGCACCATTGAAAAATGTTTTAGTTCACTTATGAAATGTCTGAGTCTTCTCACAAAATTTTCACCTTGAATTTTATGGCTTAACTATAATCAATTTGTAAATCACATCTTTATGAAAAAAATAAATAAATAAATACATGAAATTACTACATTAAAATCACCCTTGAGACAAAGTTAGTTGTCGATCGAAATATTTTAAGCTACTGTCATAGCAGAAGATTATGTAGTCTTGAACTGAAAAAGAAGGAGTTTTGAATGAGTTAAAACCAAAATGAAGGAGTTTGAAGGGACCTTCAAAAAAAATTTCCTAAATGAAGCAGTATTGAAGGATTTTTGAAGGAATGTATGAACCCTGTATTATTATTATTATTATTAAGCATTCTATTGCCTAAAATTCTGAAGCGTCCTGTTTTGAGGAGAAAATTTTCTTTTCACCTTACTCATGTCTCTTCAAAAAAAAAAAAAAGGACACCATGCATGTAAGTCCTAAAAGCAAAAAGGCCAAAGGGAAAGAAAGTTTATGGATTTTATAAAAGTAGAAAATATCTTTCCTTTGTGGCTGAAACAGAAAAAAAATAGAAGAGGAATTAACAACTTTTTTTTTTTAATTCTGTAGTGTACTTTTATTATGAAAGACAATGTATGGCTAACAATATACTGATAATTTTGAAAAAAAAAGGAGAGGGGAGGGGAGGGTCAAGCTGTTACTGGTAGAAACTGAACTGCAGTTTGAAACATATTTGTACTCAGCTGCAAGAAGGGAACATATAGAATTTAACATTCTAAATAGACATTAGACATTCACCTGTTATTAAACATAACTTTTAGCAAGAAGGGAGAAAATAAGAAATTTTTCTTTATTCTACTGGCATTTGAAACTAAATTATCACTGCAGAGAGATCGGAACCAACAATATTTTTCATGTAAGATGTCATTTCAGAGGTTTAAAGCTGCACAGCATATGCAGTTGCACAGCATATCATCTGAAATGAAAATTCATGACGACTACAAAATATTGCTTTTATAGAAGGATTTATTGCTATCATCAAATATTTTTACAGCAAGATTTTACTATATCAGAATTGAAAAATTTAAGTATAACTTTTACTTACCTGCAATGCTTCTCTCTTTTCTAAATGGTCATAATAAGTTTTAGGGCTGAAACATTAAAGCAACATTTGTTAATAAATAATTAAACATAATAACATTAAGCGCTTTTAAAATACAGTAGAGTCTTAATTATCCGAGTTTCCGCTTTAACCAAGCTGTCAAATATCTCAAGGTTTTTTTTTTTCCTAGCTCATTCTTTATTTTCAAAACTACTGTCGAAAAAAAGTCTGAATTTTATCTACAAGAAGACGCTCAGGAAAACGAAATCCAACATTATTGCTTCCTTATTTTTTCATTGCATCACGCAGCTCCCTACCCCTCCCCTTTTGAAAAGAGAGTAAGTATGAATGTCCTGGAAAAAAAAATCATTGATACAGAAGACCCCAAAAATTTCAATGTAGGTAGTGACGAGTGTTTGGATTAAGTCATGAAACTGCTGTTGTTTGAGCTAATCAATAACGGAAGATATAAGTGTATGGATGAGTGATGACGAATAACATGAGATTACCAATGAAATAATCATTAATATCATCAATAAGGAAATACTATTTGGAAGGTGGTATACAATTGCGTTTTTCGGAGTTTAATGTCGAAATTTCCTGAAACAGCCTTTGACTTCCTTATGTGATTAAAGATTATCTAACATTTTCTTCAGTCTTGAAAAAAAAAAAATTAGGAGAGAACCCTATCCTTTTTCCTCTAATTTTATCAAAACAGGCAAATTTTGACGTCAAATTTGAAAAAATTTTTAGTGAAGCCTTCTTGAATCACCCCTTCCTAATTTTCTTCTCTTAACACCATCAAAAATTGACTAAAAGTGTTTTTAAGTCTTCAATTTTGAAAAATTTTGGTAAGAGCTCCCGCCCAATTTCCCTTCTTCTGCCTTTTCTCTAACTCTACAATATTGTTGCTTTCATCTTTGAATTTTGGTGCTATTATTTAGGCAGGGGACTTAGCCCCTAGCCGCAAAGGTCTCACTCCACCCATGGTTAAACTTTTTTTAAGTAGAAAGACATTTTTTAAGTCAAAGAAATAGAGTTTTTCTCTTCCCCACTTTTTCTTCAATTTTTCCAAAAAGTGGCACTTTCTCCTAATTAATTTTTTTATTTCCGAAAAGAAAGTTTGTGGAACGTTTTACACTCTTTGAATTACAGTATAACTTCGATTTAACAATACCTGATTTAACAATTTTCTCAATTCAGTAATACATTTCACTGATCTGGATTTGACTGCATTGAATGTCAATGCTCCTTGATTTAACGATAACTTCTTAAAGACCCTCGACAATTCTTATGTTGGAGTTATACTGAAGTTATGAGAGTTTCAAAGTGTGCTAGGCTATCATCGAAGTTTGATCTGATGAATGATATTGTTTATTCAAATATATTTGCGTCTTAACTTAAGTTAAAAGCTGGAAGGTATAGAATACAGTAACGCCTCATTATTGCGCTTGTCGGAAGACAGCAAAAGGGCAATATATCCGAAAACAGGATATAACTAAAATCATAAAAAGTAATGATTCATTTAACTTACGAATGACAAGTGCACCTAAAAAATGGTAAGTTTATCATCATGTTGGGGTGATTTTTTTGATAAAAACGAAAGGAAATAGCTTAACAATTGTTCTTTTAAAATAAAATGAAAAATTTAAAAAAATATTTCTATTGATTTTCAGCATAATAAGAGTCAAAATTTGTAGCTTACACAGCAACAAATTTAAACTGGAAAACATAGTAGTTTTGTGCTATAATTAAAAAAAAGAAGAAAATACTTTTTCTTGGAAAGTAAAACTTTTTTTCTGTCAAATGTAAAAGTAACCTTTTTTTTTTTAAATATTATTTTTTGGTAGACAAAGGGAAAGTGCAAGCTATCCCAATGAGCGATTTATCGATGCATGCTGTACCTAGGATTTACTGTATTTAAGACCTTCGTCCAAAACTTTTAACTATTCATGATTAATAAGTAAAGTATATTTTACATCACACAAATTCAAAACAACTAATTAAAATTAATCTTAAACATTGTGGTAAAGAAAACATTAACTATCATGAGATTTTGAAAGTTGAATGTCTGTGATATAATGCGTAAAGGATATGGAAAAATTGGTAGGCATTACTGCATTAATAAAAAGAACATTATGTGAGTTCTTCACCATCAATTTCATTGAATAAATGCATTCTTGAGAATGCAAAAGTTTCTATATTTACTTTCAAAAACACAACATTTTTCTTGGAGTTAGCAATAATTATCTCCATGACCTTTAGATATTATTGTGAACAATGAACTTGATAGTTTAAAATTTTCTATATTTGATCATAAATCAAAGAAAAAGTAGAAAAATATTTGAAATTCTTACATGGTCAACGTTTTTTTAAAAAAAATTTGGGCATAAAATAGAGCTTTTGAAGAGAAAAAAGTAAATCCTTTTGCAAAAGAAGAAAGAATAAACAATTTCAATATTTATTTAAGATTGAGATGAATGAGGTTGGCTTGAATGAGTTTGGAAAAATGTAAGGTACTTACCTAAGTATCAAAGAGCATAACAAGCCATTAGGAGACACAGCTAAACCTTGAGTCATCAAATTCTTTAAATCAAGGTCAATATTTATATTTTCATGCTGAAATTTAATTTCTGCAAAAAAAGTATTCATTCAAGATATGCATCAGTAAACATATCCAACAATGAAATTAAGAATTTCCCAATATTTAAAAACACTATAAATAATTAGAATCTTTATCAAATTTAGCTACTTTTTGAATTTTTTTCTTTAAAAATTATGTCTTGAAAATAATTCTGAAAACTTACCATCATTTCCCAAAGATACTTTGATTTCAATTATTTTTCCCTCCATGCTTGAAATCAGTACACGGTACTGAGGCATTGTAGTATCTAATACAGTCATACCTGAAACAAAATGTTCTACATTACAAACAAGAATGCAAAATAAGCAGCAGAAGAAACCATACATAGCATGAATAGCACTATACCGTCCGTGATCACGTGCCTCTCATAGAAACTAATAATTAGCTTAAGTAGGTACAATAAAACCTGTGAAGTTGACCACCTGTCTATGTTGACTGCTAAATAAATTTCAAATAAAATAATTTAAAATAAATCTAAAAAGCTAAGTTTTGGCCATTCCTCTCTTTGAACGATAAAATATTAAAGGTCTTTTTTACTTGTAAACACCAACATTTTTATCACAAAGACTATAAAATAATTACCAGTAACAGGAAGCCTGTGTAGTCCAAAAGAGTGTCCAACATTCCTAATAATAATAGATGAGTCAGTGAGGGCAATTTCACATCCAACCAGAGCATGTAGTTTGGCAGCAATTATGACATACTTTTTCAAAGCAATCTATTTTGTAAAGAAAAATAGTTGATTATTAATTAATGATGAACAATACTTCAGAGATAATCACAATGGCATATTTTATACCTTCTATTAGAAAAAAAATCTTTTAAAACAGAGTGAACTTTAAGCGAGGATGTCTAACCAACAGCCTATATGCAGCCCATATTAAGCGCTAATGTAGCTGAAGAAGGTATATGAAGTAAAAAAGATCTCAGCAGTTCATCCAGATGATTCATTTTACTGTTGTCATTAGATGATGATGGGCACAATCCATTTATACTCAATATGTTGTAGACCTTGTGATTAGCAGAAATTCCCCTCAAAAGAAACATAGTGACAGAGTTTGACAGAACTCTGACTAAAAAATTCATTTCCAAAATTTGCAATTGGATATAACAGCAGACAAATCCAACAGGTGAGTATTTTACCAAATGTTCTTTTTACATTTGTTTAGAGGGACTTTTACCCAAAATTTGTTGTTTGAAATTGGTTAATGATATGCCAGTTTGGTATCCTCAACTATACAGTTATTAAAGAGAAGTGTATAATTTTTGTAATTTATTAAATAGTGTTGTTTTCTATATTTTTTATATTTTTTAAATTACTACCTACTTCTATTATTTTTTGTAGTTCTTATTCTGACTAAATACACATAATGTAATAAAACATATCAAAAGAAATGTAATTGTTAATCGTAGCAAATGCTCTGTAACAGAACTTGATGATTCCCCTGAGAGCTGGCAGGATAGCACTGACTACTCATTTGTATGACTTAGAAAGCAAGAGAAAAAAAAAAAAAACAACTTATCAGTACTATGTCTAAAATCATAAACAAATTTAAAATGATTTAAAGTGATGACAATCCAAAATAAATGCTAGCCAAGCTTTGTTTCAACAAGTTAGCAAACATAATTCTAGAAATAAGATAAAGTAAGAATTCCTACTTTTCAAATTAATACAAGAATTTGGAAATAAATTTTAGAGTTTTTGGGAAAATACTTTAAAATACTATTTTTGTGATTTTGTTTAAAATAAATATAAATAACCTGCTAACAAATTATCCAACAGAATGTGTAGAATTGCAATCTGGTAACCAACTTAAAGTGAAGCTTTGATGAGTCAACCTTGCCCAACCTGGGAATTCACTCAGGGTCAGCGAAGGTACGAATCCAGATGGGGAGGGGGGTTCACCCAAAAAGCAACCAAAATTCTCTTAAAATGCATTTTGAGGACCTATATTTCAAAAAAAAAAAAAAAAAAATTGCCCCTAACTGCCTATTTGAGCACAAAACTGCACTTTGACCGTTTCCTTTCTGATAATGATTCTCCAAAACCAGAAACTGGATCTGCCCCTGATCTGCGGCATGGAACGCAAAGCGCTACCACTAAGCCACTGGGTTTCAAGTACTTTAATGTAGTTAGTTTCCTTTTCTAATTACAAGCTGCACTTTTCAACAGATTATTAGCAATAGTTTTGTGAAATGGTTTGTAATGCTCTACACAGCAAAACTTTAAAAAATGTTGGAAGCTGCAAAATTCAATTTCCTTAATAATAATAAGAAGAATAACAATAGTACTTTAAGAACAGCAATATGGTCCACTGCAACAGAATCTTCTTCATCCCACACTTTGCACATACTTTTCACGACAAGCTTAGGTTCCTGATCAGAGTCAATCCGTACAGTAACTGGGAGGAAAGCCAAAATGCCTTTATGACTTCCACACATTAAAAAACCTAAAAGAAAGAAGTTTACATTTTGTAACAAATAGGCTGAAAAAAAATGCATAACCTTAACTCAACTTGGAAAAACTCAATTATTGTAATTTTAAAATTTGCAGGATGTGAAATCCATTTCAAGACATGGTACACATAGGTTACATGAACCTGCTAAAAGTTATGGGAAAAATCGAAACACTTGATTTCAAATACTTTTATTGAGAATTAAATACATATACAGATTCAACTTACCAGCTGTTGGGCTTGTTTGTTGCCAGCATAAAGATGTTAAGAAGCCAAGTTCTGTATCCCATTCATATGCTAACGACACTCTGTTACAAATGAAATGAAAATTAAATTCCAATTAGCTTTTAACATTTTAATTAACATAATATTTCAAATACAGTCAGTTCTTGATAACCTGAAGTCCCAAGGGACCGGCTAAAACTTTCCAGTTATTGATAGTAATGATCTTATAATTTCATACTTAAATTGGAGCGCTTTAGGAAATTGCCTTATTTTATTTACTTGTCATTTCTTGGATGCTCTCTCATCTTTTTGAAGTATGATTGACAGTGCAACTCGGGGTAAACTACGGTTAATTAGCCATAGGGGTATGTTGGTTCATTCGCAATGTTAAGGAAAAAAAATGCAAAAAAACAAAGCAAACATGTACCATTTCTACTCGTTTCTTCTACATGAATCTCATTTAAAGAGTAGCATCTTTCAAAGAAGAAGTTAGAACTTTCAAGTAGTCACCATAGTGAGTAAATTTCATCTTGTACTAATAACCGCTTTTTATTTATTAATAAAGTTAAGTTCCATTTTGACAAATCATATTCAAAAGGATAAACGTTCCTAGTTATTATTGAATCTATCTGCTAATTGAAATGTTTTCGAAAAAATTTCTTGCATTCATGAAAAGAAAAAATGACAAGATAGGGTTATTTGGTCCATTTGGGTGTAACTGTAAAAAGATTATTTTATATTTGTCTTTTTTTTTAAATTTTATATTTGAATTTATTGCAATGGTGAAAATGATTCTGATGAACAATAAATTTAATTTTATGACTTACTATTGCTTAATTACAGTAGTTTTAGTCTTTTTGATTTCTCTATTGACATGGTTTTGCATTTTTATAGTAGGACATCATGAAAAAATGGTGCACAAAAGAGATTTTTTATGTAAAATATATTTTTTTTTATTTCAACAAAATGAAATCTTATCTAAAGTTTACTCAAGGTTTTGATCATTTCTTCAACTTCTATATTATCAAAATATTAAATCTATACTTACAAAATGGCTGCATGTATAAATGTGTATATGTTTCGAACACAAATCCTTAGTTTACGTCCGATTTTTCCCAAATTTGGCACAGAGGTCTTTTGATGCTCATGAACTCACATAGTGAGGTCTTTGCCAATGACGCCTGTGGCCCCAACTTACGCAAGGGATGTGTTCCAAGACCCCTCGTGTAAGTCGAAATTTCGTATTGTGGAACAACACGAAATGTTTAGGAATTTTTTATAAGCATACCCAATTACTTTAGACATTTGTAAACGCCCCTCAAATTGTTTCAAATCATTTCTTAACTATATATTACAGTATCTTTTATAAAGAACTGTTTTTTGTTTTTTTTTCAGCATTTTAGATAAAATGTTATTATTTAACATAAAATACTCTTATGGAGCACAAAATCAATGATCAATGGGAGAGAGAAACATAAAATAAAGCAGTGTGGTACTTACAGTATGTACACTATAGCAGTATAATAACATTGACAGTAGATAATAAGGTGAGTTGGGGGAAGTGCAGCCCTTAAATTGTACAGTTCGACTTTATTAAAGCCTAGACATTACAAGACTTGATATAAATTTTTTAATTTTGATTTCGTATGTTACCTGTTTTAGTGTGTTTCCCGAGACATGAGCCTGTTAAAATCATTGCAGGTAAAAAATTTGAAAAAAAACATTTTAAACTATTGTGCTCTAGGGCCGCACTTTCTCAATAAAAAGTGGCGCAAGAGCATAACCTATCTGAATTTTTTTAAAAAACTGTTTGAGAAAATAAGGGGCAAGTGCAATCAATAAAGTGTTTTTTCCTGATTAAAAACGATTTTTTTATTTTAATTTTCACCTATTCATTGGGAAGTTATTACATTTTTCCTAACGAAACCTGTCACTGTAAAATGAAGAACGTTCAAGGAACAATGGATTATTAAACAAAATTATGAAGTTTTTATTTTAAATTAAACAAGGAACATGAGAGATAACTTTTATTATTGTAATAAGCTTAAAACAACAAAAACAAAACTTGCATATCAAGGAATAATCTTTAAAACTTGAGTATCAACGAACTTATAAAATATTAACTTAATACAAAAGGTAACTATACAACTGACAAAAGGTAACATGTCTTTGGCGAACTTGAACATATTTTTTTTGTATAAGTAAACTTAGTTTAGTAATTAATAATTTAATTTATATTATATTCTGAAAACGTTACTAGGAATATCAAATTTCCTCTACGATCTGAAGAGGGATTTGGAAGGATTGATACAATGTCGTCGTCTTGGATCTCGCTAACGTCAGTGCCCCAGATTGTCGGCAATCATGTATTGCAACAGATATTGCAGGAGGCCGGCCCATCGTTTTGGACTTCACTCCACGCCGACGTTTCAGATGATCCTGCAATGTTGCACGCGATATTTTGAAATGCCGACTCGCACCTTTACAGGTTAGGGTACCTGAACGTATCGCTTCTAAAGCAGCAGAAAGTTCCTTCCAAAGGCAGGAGCCAGCTTTTGACGTTATTCTTTTGTAATTCCGCACAATTTTTGATAAAAATATAAAAAAAATTGGAGCAATATAGACAATGATGCAGGGTTTAAAAATTAATTACATTGCTTCATTAAATCGTTGCAAGTAAATTATATCTGTCATAAAAGAACATTGCAAGATTAATGGGAAAGTGCAGCCCCAAAAAAATGCGAGGCTGCACTTGCCCCTTTTTTTCGGGCTGCACTTTCCCAGTCGTATAATTTTCTGGGGCAAGTGCAGCCCTAAAGTTAATTGATTTTAAAGTAAAAAATAATGAATCTCAGCTTTAAAAATATGAAAAGTAGACATGGAACAGTTGTACTTACGTTTTGGAAGCACGAAAAAGTGAGAACAACAACAGAAGAAACGATGATTTCGCGAACCATAACAACATGGCACTGTAGTGGGAATGAGAAAAGTTAGGGAACGAGGGAGGGAATAGAGTTACTATTCAAGTAGCACGATTTAACACATGCAGTGAAAGTAATAACATTTACCAAGCTACCCAGGCGGCAGCAGCCTTGCAGATATTCCCGGTGTCTGATTATTAACCTAAGCCGCACTTGCCCCAAGACCGCACCTACCCCAATTGACCTTATATATATAGTAGTTAATATATTTATAATTTAAAATATGAAGAAGGTTTATGCTGCTTGACCAGAATTGTATCAATCGTCTGACAGTGCATGCACATCAGGAAACTCGTCAGAAGAAGAGGAAGAAGAAACTAGTATGTTGTGGCCATCACGAAACTTTCTTCTATATTTTTCCTTTTTCTGATCCCTCCCCATGCTTGACGAAGAAGCAATATTCCTAACTGAAACAAAATTACACATGCAAAAACTTGACGACCATCCCAATGTCTGAATTATTGTAAAAGCAAAGCAAAGAGCGAAAATTGAAAGTTATTTTAAAAGCCTTGCTTGAATTAATTACAAATATTTTATTTATTAACAAACATAAGATGGCAACAGTTAAAAATTTTAAATCATTGAGATAATATTTCCGATCATTTCCATACAATTAAAATCACGAGAAATACGCAGACGACAATCTATTACGATTTATCTTTCTTATTGTTGCATTAATAAAGCTATTTTTATTCGCAAAAAAAAAAAAAAAAAAAAATCAACACCTCTTGGAGCGATTGGAGTCAAAATTGACCCAAAGCCTGTTTATGTATGGATTCACATATATTCCAAATTTCAACCAGAACGTAGCATTACTTCTTGAGGTAGGGCACTCACAATGGAAAAAAAGAACGGGCGATTGTGCTACCCCCTTTTTAGCTGTTGACACCAAAATAAAATCAGCTCTTATACCCACTAAGGGCTACTTGTCAAAAAATTTTTGTTTGACTCTGTTCGTTATTTCTTGAGATACAGCAGTCACAATTGACGACAAAAAACGTTCTATAACTCAACCCCCGTTTGAGCTATTGACACCAAAATTAAATCAGCACCTGCTCCTGTTAGGGGCAACATGTGGACTAAATTTTGTTTGATACCGCCAGTTACTTCCTGAGGAATAGCAAGCACGCGTAACTCAAAAAACGTCCCATTCCTCCACCCCCCTTGGAGGAATTCGCACCAAAAACCAATGGGCACAAGTTCACATATAGACCGGGATCTGAAGGGGATTGAGCATGCATGGAAAGGCTGACGCAATACTATTTCTAATTATTGTTACAGGCACGATGGTGATTATGAAACCACATGTCGTCGCCCCCCTGGGTGGTCGACAACCCCGGGGGAGGGGGGAAAGCAGTGGGGGGAGTCGTTTGCTAACACACTCATAACTCACGAACTATTTGAGATAAAACACTGAAAAAAGTGGCAATCGACACAACAAAACAACGGCTTCATAAAAGCTAAATATGATTATGGACCTATCTTTGTTGGTTTCTGAGTAAAATTCCATTTTTCGCAAACAAGCAAAATTTTTGAATAAAATGCGCAAAACAAACTTTTTTTAAACAAAATTAATTCCAAATCAAAATTGTTTGATTATTTTTGCAAATGAAGTCCAAAATATAATTATTCAGTTTGTTAAAATCATTTAAGTACTGTTAACGCGTTGAAAAACAAAATGACATAAGCAAGATCGAACACGATTTGCATTATAGTTCAGGATCTGAAGGGGTATTTTGAGCATGCATGGAAGACCTGAAGCAGAATTATTTCTAATTAATGTCACAGGCGCTATAGTGGTTATGAAACCACATGTCTTCGTCCCCCTGGATGGTCGACAACCCCGGGGGAGGGGGGGAAGGCAATGGGGAGAGCCGTTTGCTAAAACATTCATAACTCGCGAACTATTTGAAACAAAACACTGAAAAAAGTGGCAATCGACGCAACAAAACAAGGGCTTCATAAAAGCTAAATATCCCTATGATCATATCTTTGTTAATTTCTGAGTAAAATTCTATTTTTCGCAAACAAACAAAAAATTTGAATAAAATACGCATTTTTTTTTCAAATTATCAAAATTATTTAACTGTTTAAGGAACCAATAAAATCTGAAATATCATTATCCAGTTTGTTTAAAATTACTTAAATATTATCAAAGCATTGAAAAATGAAATAAAAGCAAGCTCAAAAAGCATTTGAGGTAATTCACAAAAGGAAAAAAAAAAAACAAGTTTGCGGAATGTACCTTGAATACTCGACATAAACCAAAGTAAATTTTGTGGCTCTCCTGTTTTGGTGGTTTTATTTCGTAATATTATCAAAATAATGTCCCAGTTAAGTAATTACTTAATTACTTAACCTTTAACGCATTATAGCTGCTTAGTATGGGTCACAATGGGATTTTTTTAAAAATTAAAACATGCAAGTTTGCAAGTACGAAGTAATTACGGAAAGGATAAATGATCAGGATAACCCTTTTGCAGATTTTACACTTGAGTTATGAAACATAGTGAGCGAGGCTATTGCCACATAAGCAGCATCAAAATTTCAGTGGAACTTTAAAGAAAATGTGAATAGTCTCTTATCCAGAGAAGTCCTGCAATGGCAATGTCTTCAATAGCGACTGCAAAACAGCAAAAGAAAACCAAAAAAACATTTAACCTGGGAAACGTTAGCTCAAAAGTGATGTTAGTACATCTAAAAATCTTTCCCATACAATAAGCTCAATGCTAGGTTAGGCTCATCAGAATGGTTCACTGAAGCAAAGCAAGAGGTCCGATTTCGTGAATGTAATTGAAAATGATACTTCTTGCAGCAAAAGTCTGGAAGAAGCACCCTATTTTTAACCGACTTCAAAAAGGAGGCGGTTATCAGTTCATACCGTATGTATGTTTTTTTGTTTTGTTTGTCCACTCATAGCGTCTCACCTAGTGAACCGATTTTGATGATTCTTTTTTTAATGGATAGGGGTTGGCTCAACTTAGGTCCCATTATTTCGTTTGACCATATTTGTTCTTTAGAAAAAAAGTTATGGGCAAAAAACAGTAAATTTCATGCAATTTCCCTATTAAATGATTTTGTAGCGAAGTTCGCACTTTTCATCCGTGGACAACGGTGGCTCAGTGGTAGAATTCTCGCCTCCCACACGGGCAACTCGGGTTCAAATCCCGACTAGGACAAAGTGTATTTTACTAAAATTTCGTTTCTACTGTTTCCCGTATTTTCTCGAATCTTCTATTAATTTCTGTATCTTTCCAAGTCTGGAAAGTTCCAGCACTTTCTCAAGTTGTATATAAGGAGATGTAACGTTCATTCGTGGTTCTGAATAAAGATCTCGAGTTGAGACTAACGAGTATTCGCTTCATTTGGCTTTCACATTGTCTTCGCTTTCTTCATCTACGCGACAATAGGAAACTCATTGTTATAAAACTTTGGTGCCCTATAACAGTAACATTAATAGTAATTGTAATGATAATTTTGAATGAAGGCTTCTCTGAAGCAAGCATCAAATTTCTTCAAGGGATATTTCGATAATGGGGAATCTGACGCTGTCGTCTCATTTTTGGCGTAAATAATTTTATTTTAGTAACCCTGCTGATTTATAGTAACCCAATGTGAATTATCAAAATCTTCCTTTCTTCAGTGCTATTGCTCCATAGTAGGGGTAAACCTAACCTGGAAGCGAGGTGATGCAGTGATTAGGATCTGCTTAGCCTTCACAATGCAAGCATTAGGTTTGACTCAACTACTTTGTAGTATTTTTATCGTTATCATCTAGGCCGATAACAGATGATCGGGGCTAAGTAAGAAAATACAGAATTGCATCATGAGCAACTTAGATGCTGTGGAATGTAAATTAGTTAGGAAAAACGTAATACTTAAATGGTTATAATTAAATTAACTATGCATGATTTCCAGAGAGGAACAAAGATAGGTTTTTAGTGCCAATCGCTTAAAGTTTAACGCGTGTCAATATAGTTTTTTTTTTTTTTAGTATGGAGCATTTTTAAGAAAAAATGTGAAGTTTCGTGATGGTAACTTCTTATTATTTCTAAAATACCTACATTTACACTAAAAAGAATGAAATAAAAAAATTTTGAAAAAAAAAATAGAACCGACTTCAAAATTGCTCTAAAAAGTGAAAAATAATTTTATTCTTTAAACACCATCGATAATGCTTTTAAACATAATTTTTGAAGTTGGCGCAAAAACGATAGATAAAATCATTCACAGTCATAACTCAAATACAACTATAAATTTAACCAGGACCAGTTTCTTCACTATCACATACATTATGCATTGATGACAGCATATTTGAATAGCGATATAAATGTTTCGTTTGTAACTTTCGATGCTTTTCTGAAAAGAAATATGAACGAAGCATGGTTACACTGGATTTTACGTTTTGTTTTTGCGCCAACTTCAAAAATTATGTTTAAAAGCATTATCGATGGTGTTTAAAGAATAAAATTATTTTTCACTTTTTAGAGCAATTTTGAAGTCGGTTCTATTTTTTTTTCAAAATTTTTTTTAAGAACAAAGTTCAAGTTATCGATGGAATGAATGACTCTGGTCCATAATGTCCCAAACACTACTTTCAAGTGTAGTAAAGATTTTGCAGGTCTCCAAATAAAAAATAATAAAATTTTCTCTCCAATTGTCAAACTACACGAGTGGACCTTAAACACGATCGGTACATCTCACTGTCGTTTTCATAACTTGAAAACCAGAAGTTCCGGAAAGTACATTACAATAATTTCTTGTCATTTCCATCAGAAATAAATATAATATCAGCTCTTTACCATGCTCCTGTAATTCTTTCCAACATGTGCTAAGAAGTATTGCTCAATACTGTACTATTGAATCAATTCCCCTGTACCTTAGCAGTGCCTTTAGATGTAACCAAGTTTGGGTTTCACTTGAATGAAAATAAATCAATAAAGCCCCACACCTTATGATGCAGCCAGTGTTACCAGATAGTTTAATTCCACCCTGCGCAGCCAAAAGCTGTAAATAATCTTGTAATTGTTTTATTAATAATTCATCTTGCTCTAAATACTGTGCTTCTAAGACTAAAGCAAAAACCCATTAACTACAAAATACTCGGAAGAGAACGATTCAATAGAACAATTACAAGTCAACAAAAAAGAGTATGATCCAGCTTTCAGAATTTCTGATATATTAATGCTTTATGTATGTATATTGATATTCTACAATTATTTTTTAATACGCATTATTTTACTAATTTTATTTAATTAGTTTTTTTAGAACTCTAGTGTATCATTTTATATTTATATTCGTTTTCATAAAAGCTCAAGCTTCTCATTTTTTACATTTATTTAGTACATATTATTTCTTGTATCATTGTTCTTTGTTGAGTAAATTATAAAAAGCAATATCCGCAAAGCAATACCTGCAATATTCTTTTGTGCAAATTGAAAACACAAATTAATAGAAATAAATTAAAATTATATTTGAATTGAAAATACTCTGGGCCTGGTTCCCTAGTTCCTCTCAAATTTAAAGCAGTATATAACAAAATTAAAGCCATAGTTAAATACTTTGCAATTAGAATAAGTTTGTAAACTGAAGAATGAATAGTTCGTCATAAGGATAATAAGGCTATTTTTTTCTCCTTAGCATACTGCCGTTTTATTCAATGCGCTAACTTAGGCAAGTGCTTGCATTTTCTATTTCGCTTTTTAACGCTCACGTTGGTAATAATTAAGTAGTTTTAAACAAACTGAATATTGAAATTTCAGGTTTTATTGATTCCCTAAACGGTTAAATAATTTTAAAAAAGAACTTATCTTTGAAAAAAAAGCTTTTTGTATTTTATTCAAAATTTTTGCATGGCTGCTAAAAAAGGAATTTTAATTGAAAACCAACAAAGATAAGACCATAATTATATTTAGCTTTTATGAAGCACTTGTTTTGTTGCGTCGATTGCCACTTTTTTCAGTGTTTTATCTCAAATAGTTCGCGAGTTATGAGTGTTTTGGAAAACGGTTCCCCCACTGCTTTTCCCCCTCCCCCGGGGTTGTCGACCATCCAGGGGGGCGACGACATGTGGTTTCATAATCACCATCGTGCCTGTAACAATAATCAGAAATAATATTGCATCAGCCTTTCCATGCACGCTCAACCTACTTCAGATCCTGGACTAATAGGGGCACATATGTGTACCAAAATTTCGTTCAATTTCATGTGGTAGTTTTTGCTGTAGAGCGGCCACAAAAACTGGTCACACACAGACGTGACACACATACACACAGATAGACAGACATTTTCCAAAAATAGTCGAAATGGACTCAGCACACCTCAAAACGTTCGAATCCGTCAAAATTCGAAATTCGAAAATTTGCACGAATCCAATATTTTCTTCTATATATTAGATATAGAAGAAAGTAAAAAGAGTGATGAGTTCATCTTCGGCTTTTTTAGGATCATCCTAGGTTTTTTTTTTTTTGGTGGATCAGTCATCTTTATCAGAAAGGATGTTATCTTTGGTTGCCTTAGTTTTTCCTTCTCTAAGACAAGTAAATTGTTGTAAGGGGCCATTGCAAATGCAAGGAGATTAGCGAAGGTAATGGAACGCATCATATTCTGATCATGCGTCTCCGACAGCTTTAGCATTTCTCTTGCGTATATGCTCATTTCGTTAAGGACTTTAAAATTCAGGGCAGGCAACTCCTTTCCATTTTCTTCATCTTCTTCCTCACTTGCAGATTTAACAAATTTTGCAAGGTCAGCATCTGACAAAGCTTGGCCACAGCAGTTGTTGAGCTTGTTGATATCCTCTTCCTTGATGTCAGAGAATCCTTCCCCATCTAGGTGTTTCGCCAACTCCACTGCCTTTTGAACTGCTTCATGGTGAATGTCTTCAGGAGCAAAGCCTTGACAGTCATGCATGACATCTGGCCAAAGTTTCTTCCAACTTGTATTGGTTGGCTGTGTTTTCAAGGCTTTTAATGATGTACATATTGTAGTGAAGTTCGCACTTTCCATCCATGGTTAACGGTGGCTCAGTGGCAGAATTCTCGCCTCCCACGCGAGCGAGTCGGGTTCAAATCCCGACTAGGACAAAGTGAATTTTACTAAAATTTTATTTCTACTGTTTCTCGTAATTTCTCGAATGTTCTATTAATTTCTGTATCTTTCCGAGTCTGGAAAGTGCCATCACTTTCTCAAGTTGTATATAAGCAGATGTAACGTTCATTCGTGGTGTAGAATAAAGATCTCGAGTTGAGACTAACGAGTATTCGCTTCATTTGGCTTTCACCAGGGGCGCCGACTTGGAAAAATTATTGGGGGGGGGGGGGGTGCTGGATTTCACTGGGGTTTAGGGAGTATGTTAAAGCACAGAGCCCCCCCCCCCGAAAAAATTCAGATTTTTGTGCCTTGAAAATGAAAGCTTACATATTTTCTGGTGTGTATAATTTATACAAACAAACATATGTGACAGGGTGTTTTCAAAGTAAAACAATCTAAAAATTGGTACACAAATTTTCTGCTTCAATTAGATCATGTCACTTGCCTTAAGTGAGGGATAATTTTACAGTTCCATTTTGTGGGGAGACGTGCAGTACCATAGCTAGGCTACGGCACTATACAAGGTAGTGCACTTGAGTTGCATGGAAAGGCACTCTCAGTGGCACCGATTCAAAACAACTATTGGGGAGAGGGTACCATAACGAGGGCCTTGCCAGTTGAAATTTTCTAAATTTGAGATTAAAATAGTGAGTTTTAAAGTTTTTTAAGCATTTTAGAGTCACATGATCAACATTAGAACCCCAAAAACTCGACTCTCGGTAAATCGACACTGAGAAAATCGACAAGACGACACATTATTTTGGCTTTGAAAAAAAAAAAGAAAAAATGGTATTTTTGTGAAAAGCTAATTTAATTTACAGTAATAATTATACTTTTAGTCTATTAGCAGTGAATATATAGCTCTGAAAAGATTGAAATGATATTTAAATAAATCTAAACTATCATTAAAAGTATAAAGCATAAAAGATTGATGTCGCACTTTGATTACTAAAAGTGAAATAACTAATTTAAGCTTGCTTTGAATAAGGCCCAGAGTTCATTAAATAAAAATAATGTCTCAAAATTAATGCTTTAATAGAGTTAAAAAAGTTAATAAACAGATAACTTCATTAACTCTAATAATTGAAGAAAACTATCACGCCTTCCATTAAATGTACAAATCAAACCCTGATATATTTTTTCCAGATCAGCAACACTTATTTAGATGAGATAGCCGCCGACGACAGACTTCATCCGAAGGTTTGCACACTGGGACAAATTCCATGAGTGCTCTCAGCACCGTAACACTATCCTTATTCACACCACTCGTTTTCAATTAACCTGCTTACTACAGCAATAGTTATTTGATTTAATTCATTACTGAATGTATTTTACAATGTAACTATCTTCAAACAAGGAAAGTAAAAAATACCAACATAATTTTGTGATTTTAGAAACCACAATATGACAAATAATGTTCTTAAATTATTGAGGGGGCTCTGCCCCCCAAAACAAACTATTGAGGGGGCTCGGGCCCCCTCAAGCCCCATGGAGTCGGCACCACTGGCTTTCACATTGTCTTCGCTATCTTCATCTACGCGACAGTTTGGTGGACGCGCCGGGTACAATCCCTACAACGGAAGAGATACGCAGAAGTCGGCGAGTTCGAGGACTTTCCCCAGAATTCTGTCTATTACCAGAGACAAAGAGGGGCTCAAGAAAAATGCCCGATGAAATTGGGTACGAATCGAAATTGTCTTTTGACGCCAGTTCCATTCCTGTTAGTGCTGCGTCAGTACCGATCCAGACGTACCAGCTCCCGAGGAATCCCTGTATTTTCTCTGGGGATAATCAACAAGATGCCAATAAGTGGCTGAAGGACTTTCAAAGAATCGCCACTTAAAACCATTGGGATGATCAGATGTGCCTGGCTAACGTTATATTTTATCTCGCCGGAACGGCTCGTCAGTGGTTCGACAACAACGAGGACATTTTTACCGATTGGACTACGTTCCAGAAATCTTTGACCGATGCATTTTGCAGAACAGAGGACTTACGACGTGAAGCAGAGCGACTACTACTTACAGGTGCACAACAAATCGGTGAATCGTCAGAATCATACATCCAAGACATGCTTTCTCTCTGCCGGAAGGCTAATCTATCCATGCCAGAAAATGAGAAATTGGCCCATTTAATGAAAGGCATAGTGGAGGACTTATACCAGATTCTGTTAGTGCAGGATTTTAAGAGGATCGACGAATTTGTAAAAAGATGTCGTGAAATAGAAAATCTTCGACGCAGACGTATTACCCGACCAAGATTTCAGAGGCTATCTGCTGTCTCTACATTGTCGATCCGAGAAGAGGTTATGGAAGCTTTAGCGCCACTCAATGCTCCAAGACGAAACGATACTCATTCTCGACGTAACACTACTTCTAGACAATCAGGCCAAGGTAGATCGCTGCCAAGTTAAGAATTCAGAAGTAACACCGCCCCGGTCCGTAAGACAGATCTGTGGAGAACGAACAACAATGTGCCCCTATGCTACCATTGCAGACGCCCAGGACATGTTTTGAGGTACTGTAGGGAAAGGCGCCAGATTTTCAACAATGCAAGAGCTGCATGAACTTTCAACTCCCTCTTCATCTTCTTCCTCACTTGCAGATTTAACAAATTTTGCAAGGTCAGCATCTGACAAAGCTTGGCCACAGCAGTTGTTGAGCTTGTTGATATCCTCTTCCTTCATGTCAGAGAATTCTTCTCCGCCTAGGTGTTTCGCCAACTCCACTGCCTTTTGAACTGCTTCATGGTGAATGTCTTCAGGAGCAAAGCCTTGACAGTCATGCACGACATCCAGCCAAAGTTTCTTCCAACTTGTATTGGTTGGCTGTGTTTTCATGGCTTTTAATGATGTACATATGTTGGGCAATTCAGAGGCAATTGTGTACTGCTTCCAGTACTCTTTAAGGTTGAAATTTTCCTCACTGTCCATTGCCTGCACAAGGTTTTAGAGACACTCTCTTGCATACATGGAGTTTCTAACCTCCTTGGCAGTTTCAAACAAAATGCCGCAAAAAACAAAACTTAAATGCCTCTAGGGCAGATCCTAGGGTGTCGGCTGCCTGCGTGCAAAGATTTAATGTGCTGCCCCTGAAGAGCAATTTGCATGTTTTGACTAATACTTAACGTCTACATAAATCTTTCTTCAAATTTCTGTATCAAGTTCTAATTTAAAAAAAAAAGAAAACAGAAAAGGATGAATTTATGTAAAAAGGAAAAAAAGTTTTATAGTTAGAAACTCCTTAGGCACAATTTATATCTTTGAAGAAAGTAATAGTTAATGAAATTTACTAGTCGTTAAAATGCATTTTATAGTCTGCCTTTGGTGACATCAGAGGAAAGATGGAGGAGGAAGAAACGGGGAGGGAGGGGCCCAAAATTTTCAAAATTGGCGTATGAAAATTAGCTGTAATTAATCTTTGGTTGTGTTTGGTTGCAAGGACAAAAGAGTTGGGAAGATTCAAGGTTCGTGGAGAAATTTTCAATATTGACGTCAAAAATCGTAATTTTAGGAAATTTTTCGAGACTTGAGGGGAAAGTAATGTTGGAGCTCTTTCTTGAAATTCTTTCAAAATTGATGTCAATTTGCAGCTATTTTTTGTGACCTTAGCTTAAAAAGGATTGGCGCTCTTCCCAAAACTTTTCTGACACAGAAGTTTCTAACACTCAATTTCGGGTTATCTTTGTTGACGTTGCTGGAGGGAAGGAGATTCTGTCGTCTAATATCCAAATTTTCGAAATTGAAGTTTAAAACTCAAATTAAGCTGTCTTTGGTGGCCGTAGGGGGTCTGGCATCTTTCCTCTGGTAATTTATCAGCACTATTGTTTCAAAAACACATTTCTGGCTTTATTTGTACATGATAGGGGAAACGGGAAAATATTCTGAACTGAAATATTTTTCGGAACTAAAATCAAGTTTATGCTATTTTTGTGAAGGAAGATTTTTAGAGCTTCCAAGCAGATATTTCTAAAAGTGCAATTGTGTACTATCTTTTGTGACGTTAAAGAAACTGGGAAGCTTCAGCGGATCTTTCTGAATATTTTTCGCTATTAATATCTGAAAAATACAATTAAACACTTTTCTCCAACTTACCTGGGCAATTGATGGGGTTGCTGAATGCATTAGCGGCGTGAAAATTTACATAAGCCATCCGGAATTTTTTTAGAAGTTGAAGTCCCAAAATCGTATTTTAGGCATTGTTTGATAATGATGGGACAAAGAACGGGGGGGGGGGGGGGGGGGGGGGGGGGGGCAGTGTGCCCTCATGAACTGTTTTTTGAAATTGAAGTCAATTTCAGGCTAGTTTAGGCAGGAAGGGTTGATGGCTTCACGGAACCGTCAAAAAACGAAATTTTGAGCTATAATGATTACGTTGGAGAAAAAAGGGATCCGGGGTATTTCCCCGAAAGTTCTTCGAAACTGACGACTGAAAAACGTAATTTTAGTTTGTTTTTGAATACGTTATGCGAGAGGATGTGGGATTGCGGGTCCTCTCTAGAGACGCTAATTCAGACTATCTTTGGTATCAATGTTAGGGAGTGAATTTCGGGGCCCTTCATTGCAAAAATTTCGAAAAAGCCATTGAGCAATTTTTGATGATGGTAGGAACTCCCCAGAAAAGACATTTTGGATTTTGGAGCCATCATTTTTAGGGGGGCAAGGGCCCTGTCTCCTACTTGATCTGAAAACGGGCAGTTCCTTCATGATTTTACTTAGAAAAAAATGCTGTGAATGGGAAAAATTAAAAATTTTAGTTTGTTGATCATATATGTTTGACTTTCAGGGGAGTCATAATTTTCCACAGCCTCTCCAGTCTCCACGCATCTACAACTACTGAACACAGAATTTGTTGTTTGAAATACTTGTGAGAGTACCTAATCAATATAGTTTGTTTTATTTAAAATATGTCTTCGTTGTTTAGGGTCAATAAAAGCTTGGGGTGGCTGGGGGATAAGCATTAGTGTTGGCTAGAAGGCACCCTTTCATGCTTCAGGGAGGGGGGATTTCCGTCATTGCCCCTCCCCTGTATCCATGTCTGATTACTGGTTCTGTCACAAATTTTGCAACCAAATGTAGCATGTGTGTAAAGAGTTGATATTGATGGATAATGGATCAACACAATGTGCTTTAACATTCCATTTTCTTAATATGCTATGCTGTTGGGAAATCGGCACTTTGATAATTGAACATTTAAAATTCAGCATATTTATTTGATTGATTATAAATTATCTTGCGAGAAATAAAGGAATTTTTCTTGATTAAAAAAACTATATGATGGGGCCTGCGGTCGTCCCTTGCTTTGGCCGCCCTTATGCAGTGCACACACTGCACACCTGCTAGGATCGGCCTTGAATGCCTCAATAACGCCCTGATCCATAGGCTGGATTAATGATGCGTGTTCAGTGGAAAAAAACGCACTTCAACGCTTTCTTCTAGAAAGTTTGTTGCATGCCCTCCAGTATTGTCCATTATCTGGAGGACCTTTTCTTTACCTTTAAATAAATAAACGGTATGAGATGGTATTCAGATCCAGAACAACCTTGTCTCGTCCATATTAGAGATATGCCCAGGCTGATAACATCCTTTCGTAATAATCTTAGGGAACACATTTTTTACATAATATTCTACTGCAGCAAGATCAGCTGAAGCGCTTTCACCATGAACGATAACACTTTTCAAATTGCTTCTATAAGTAAATCTATTGAGTCAACTAGTACTAGCATGAAATGTCTGAATGCCAGAGGGCCCTGCAAGAGGGTTATCAACGTTTTCTTCTTCTTTGACTGGAGCAACGATAGAAAACTTACTTCTGAGCTAATACGGATTTTCATCTCTTGATTTTTGATTGTACGAATTAAAGATTCATTCATACCTCATTTTCACGCTACCTTTGAAGCACTTTTTAATGGTTCAAGCATGTTGAAGACTTTGACCTTCACTTTAATGGTCAAAAACTTTCGCTTCTTCGTTCCATCTTCGAAAACTTTAGATGAAAGAAAACGTTTATGTGCCATTCTATTTCATCAACATTCATATGTAGAATTAAAAAATACGGAGTGAATATTTGATATTTGTATACTCTAAAGCAAAGCGATGTTTAGACTAGTACAGTTTGTGAACTACCTGTTTCAGTGATGCTAAAGGGGTGAAAGTCCATTCACGAAACCAATATTTAGTGTAAACACCGCCCATACTAATGCCCCCCGACTCTTTTCCAAAAATTTTCACACTGCAGGTGAGGAAATAGTGTCAGCAAAAAATAAAAATGAATTTAAAAAAATCATTACTCAGGAAAAACTCGCGTTATAGCCTTTTTGCCCAAGTCAGATCGCATTATAGCGAGATCCGACTGTACATATTTTGACCTATACTGAAATCACTTTGGAATTAACATTTCTACCCTAAAACTAAAATTTAAAAAATATAAATAAAGTCTTACATTCTTCCATCATTAGGGGAAATTTTCCAGAACTGAATGTGTCCACTTCTCATTGCAACAATTAAATAGCAATATTCATAGCTATTGTCATTAATGGATGTAGCTGGAGATCCAAACATACCTGTCCATGCAATATCTAGGCAATAAAAGGGAATTAGTTTCCATATAGTTGAAAAAAAAGGAAAAAACATTCTAGTGAACTTAAAGTTACATTGATTATAATTTACTCATCAGAAATGTTCAAAGGAAATTCAATAAGCAAATTCTAATTGAAATGTTTAAATACTGCTAATCAGCGCTGTCAGAGAGAACTGAATTCTCATAGGGAGTCATGGTTGGCACTTGTTTGTTGGGTCAAAAAGGATCCATTTAGATTACAATAAACTCCCAATTATTGGCAGTCAAATTATCTACGGTCTTTTCTTTTTTTTTTTTTACTCTTATTATAAATTTTTTAAACTTGTGATTGTTTTATCATTCATTTTTTGAACTTCTTGTAAACAATTTTTACATTTGATGTTAGTATATGCAATGTAGCAATGTTTTTAGCTATAATTTAAATGTATGTGTGAGAGTTATTCCTATTTTCCAGCTAGTGTATACAGCAGTATCGTTTTTTACCTATTATTCAGATTATCCAGCTTTCACTTGTGCGCGGTTACCGTGCCACCCTATTCTGTGGATAATCGAGAGTTTACTATACTTAATCAGCTTTAATTTGAAAACCATAAATTAATTTTTTTAGACTTTTTAAAGCGGTTTGAAACAAATGTATATTAAATTGGCATAGTAAGAGCAGTAAGCCCAGTGGCTTCGTGGTAGCATATTGTTTCAGACCCGGGTTCGATTACCGTGATGGGCACTGTCGACTAAGATTTTCATTTCTTTAGTAGGTTAACAAACTGAGTACCAAGCATGCTTAGGAACTAAATACTGAGGGTTCTGCATTTGAATGACCAAGTAAGAGCAGTAAGCCCAGTGGCTTCGTGGTAGCATATTGTTTCAGACCCGGGTTCGATTACCGTGATGGGCACTGTCGACTAAGAATTTCATTTCTTTAGTAGGTTAACAAACTGAGTACCAAGCATGCTTAGGAACTAAATACTGAGGGTTCTGCATTTGAATGACCACCTAACTAGAAAATCTGCCTCTGCACCCCAAAGTCCTCAGTCACGAGGACTGAGATGAGCACAGTAGGCGTTGGGCCAATGAGTTCAATAAAAGCAGAGTTGAGTTAAGTAGTCGTTAAAATTACTGTGCAACTAAACTTTTTATTTCTAGATTTCCAATCCCAGGCACTTTATTTATAGCTTCAAACTTTGGACTGCATCAAGCTTTCAGGGCCATCAAGAGACAAGGTAGGTATGTCAATATTGCTGACAGTGCCCTCCCACTGTGCTGAATTTACTTTCTATACTACAGGGTGTTTCAAAAAGAACTTCCCTATTTTAAAACAACATAACAGCAAAACCATGTGAGATAGAAATGTGAAACAAGCTGTATGTTGCACCAGTGCTCTGGAAATTTTTATACACTAATTTTCTAAAATAGTTAAAAAATTCAAAAAGTGCTGTAGACAGATGTTTTTTTTTTTAATTGATATATGAGAAGAGACTCCTCTACTTTGAAATGACTTAACAGCAAAATCGTATGAGATACAAAGGTGAAACATGATGTTGCACAAGCAGATCTGGAATTTTTTATACACTGGTTTTCAAAAATAGTTTGAAAATTGGGCATCAGAGAGCATTGTAGGCAAATGTTTTTTTAATTGGTATATAAAAGTGTGCAAAACAGGTCAAATCTCATTGCCCACTTTGAACCCATTGGTTTAATATGTCTACCTTTCGTGACTGTAACATATGCAATCGAATGGTCATATTACTGCTGTAAAAGGTGGCCAAATCGAACACATTGCTATGAGATTTGACTCCTGTTCAATAAGCACTTTCATACACTAATTAAAAAACATTTGACTACAGCACTCTGAATTTTTGAAAAAACTAGTGAATAAGAAATTCCAGAACCCTGGTGCAACAAATAATTTGTTTCACCTTTCTATCTCACACGGTTTTGTTGTTATGTCATTTCAAAATAGGGGAGTTCTTTTTGAAACACCCTGTACTTCAATTCAGGGCCGAGCCCACTCTAAAGGTTGGGTCCTAGTTTGGAACTAAGCTGACAAACCTTCTTGTCCGCAAGGAGTTATCATTCCAACTCAAAAGAGTCAAAAGCTAAAATTTAGGAAATTTAAGTGTCCTTAAAAAGAAAAATGAAAAAGGAGCATAAACACTGTAGGAACAGCATTCTGATTCACAAACTGGAAAAATAAATTCAACTATCATTTTAGGGCTACAACGAACCCCTTTATCAATGCATACAGTTATGAGTTTTAACTTAAAAAAATAAAAAATTACACATGAAATAAAAACATCTTCATAAAAGATTATTCAATTACCCATAGCAGCCATTCTATATATTTCAGAAGCAAATTTTTCATAATTTAAAATTTCTGAAAGTGTTTTATTAGCATTTTCTTCTTCTTCCTCATCATCCTCATCATCAGACAGTTCATCTTTCTTTCTACTTCTTGTGCTTCGCCTGGGTAACTTTGATTTTGCATCTTTTTTTCTTTTTTTCCGAGGAGCTTTGGGAGATTTCGCCTCTAAATTCGAACTTTTCCCCTCATACTCAGATTTTAACGTTTCACTCAAATCACAAAGACATTTCCATTCTTTCTCCTTTCCTTCATAAATACATAATCTGTGATCCATTGTTAGGGTTGCCAGCAAACACCTTTAAAAGAAAGTTTGGATTATATCAATTTGGGTTTAAAGTACAATGTCTTTCCAAATAACAGGTTCACCAAAAAAAAAATATATAATAACTGTTGGAAAAAACTTTTCAAATGGGTATAAAGTACTTTATAAACTATAATAGCTTATATAATCAAAGCCCAATATAGGCTGATTTTGCTACCGTTTTTCGGTACCTTCACAAAAATTTTGTTTTGAAATAGGTACTTTCACAAAAATCAAGTAATAAAATCAGGTAGCTTCACAAAAACATCGAAAATTTCACAAAAATTCACATTTTAAAATATAAAATTTGTTCCTATGTTTAAAACAGAATTTACTTATAACATAAAATTCTAAGCAGGTTTATATGAACAATCGCTTAAATAGCAACCTTTTTGTGGTATTTTAGCTAATTTTTAGCTGTTTTTCACCAAAGTGTATTTATGCAATATTATCGCAATCTTTTAACATGTTTTGGGGAACTGTTTTTCTCATAATTTCCAATATTGTACACGGTACATAGCCCATTAAGCTGAAATTACGATGGTATTTTTGGTACTTCTTAGGTTTTTAGCTTCCCCCCCTCCCCAAAAAACAAAACCTGTTAAAGATAATACTAGATGACATTTACACTTTTCAAACTAAAATTTCACTTGTTCTACTTCTCTTTTACAAAAATTAGGATGCCTCTAAAAGTTCACAAAAACAATGCTGATTTAAAAAAAAAAAAAAGTCACAAAAAGAGAATGATGCAATACTTTCACAAAAATAGGTAGCGAGAAAAATATCCTGGATTGGCCCCTGATAATGAAACAAATAATGCATAAATAATAAACAAAGCATAGTAATTTTAAAGAAATAAAATAAGTGCAGGAACAGCTGTTTAATAAGATGGGGCCCCTGAATCAAAATCACAATTTAACAAGAAACTTATCCTCCCTTTTCAGAATTGGTTCATAAATCCTATTCAGCATGTTTCCTGTGAAAAATCCTGGACAGACCCCTGATTAAATCTTTTTTTTTTTTTTTGTTCTAAAGTGCATTGCATGGTTATCAAGAGTTTGTCTAACATGTATTGAAAAGAGCAAAAATGGCAATACCATTTTCTCATCTTCCAAGACCAATTTCTGAACTTTTTGATGTGTCATAACTTTGGAATTTATTATGTCTGCTGCAATTTGTAACACATTATAGTTGTCTTTATCAATTAATGACATACAATCTCCAAAAGCTTAATTTTACAAAACGGCGATAATGATTTTATTAAAGGATGGTTTTAACATGTTTTGACATTGTAATGATTCTGTTCTTCCATATTTCATTTTTGAAAGCATCTGATTTTATAATCCGCTGATTTTATGAGTGGCGGTTACTGTAGTCAGTCTATAACATGCAGACCATTATCAAGAAACCTTTCAAATATGGAATGGTCAGTATTTACAGCAGAGCATTGTCCTGTTGCAACATGAAAATTATCTCTCAGTAACTCATGGTCAGGGTTCGAAAATATCGTGATATTTTGATATATATCGGATATTTTGATATATATCCTATATTTTCAATCAGCACAAACTAAAGTCTTCAAAATAGTAAATGCATCCTCGAATCACTATTTATTTTCTTATATTGTTTTTACAATGTGTAGACTTAAATTTACGGTAGTATTAGCTGTTTTACTCATTTTTCTTCTGTTAGCTACTTCTACACAGTTATATGGTTCAGACATAAAAAATATGCATTAGTCAGTGCAGTCATAAAACACTTTCTTTTTTTCTGACTAATGTTTAATAGTTAATTAGGCACTTGTAATATGAATTAAAATGGTTACATTACTAATACTTTCATGAAAATGAAATAAAAAAGGAATATTATATTACTTTGTTATATTAATGATGTATTAATGCATCATAAAACTATGGTACATAACTTTTTGGTTATTTTGAATAGTAAATGAACAATATTACTATGATTGAGATAATTTTTATATTGAAAATACTGTAGTTGAAAAAATAAATATCGAAAATATCATGATATTTTCAAAATAAATATCGGATATATATCGTAATATATATCGACTGATATATATTGGCGAACCCTGCTCATGGTAGCCTTGAACTTTCAAACAATTGTCTGCAAATGCAATAATCAGTTTTTCCTTAAATTGAACAAATTGCACAGTAATGTTGAAAGCAACTTATAATGAATTATTGGGATTTTGACTGGCCATAAATTTCTCCACAGGCGCTAATGTTAAGCTTTTTGAACTGCTCAAAATTATATTAAATTATTCAAATTAAAATTTGAAACATGAGAATGAGGTGTCTTGGGTGAGATTTTTTGAACATTGAATTGCACCATTCCTACAAAAGCTATTAGGAATGGATAGACAGACTGATACATTAATAAACACACAAGCATATACTACCTTCCAGCTCTTCCGGCTCCCCTAGGCGACCATCTCGCCATACGATAACCTCGATTTGCTTCACATCTATCAGGAGGTGTAGGATTAACTGTGTGATCCAGCATCATATAATGCAAATTTACTGTTATAAAAATTAATAATAAATAATAAATACATAAACATATTGAAAGGAACAAAAATATCAAATCAAAAGTCAACAGATGCACAAAAACAGCTAAATTAATAATAAGCCAAGGAAATAATGAGATAGAGGAAAAATAAAAATGCAAACAGCAAATTAGAATCAACAATACAAATATATTAGAAGATTAAAATTAAATTGATCGATCAGCAGAAATCTAACATCTGAGAATAACTCCATCAATTTAATTTTAGATTTCAATTCACATTTGTACTTCTGTTATTAATTTGCTATGCATACTTTTATTGTTTCTCTATCACATACATAACATAAACATATATCTACATCATATATAGCTATTTAATATCTTCATCATACATAAACATACTGAAATTAAAAAGACTAAACCAATAGGGTTTAACGATTCTTCTTGGTGATGCAAAGAATACTCGGTCCCTTCACGGAATCTTCGGTTTTCACTGAATACCAAGTTTACTATTTGGCCTTGGCCAAATACCAAGTTTACTGTTTGGCCCTGGCCAAATACTGTGCAAAAAAATTTATGGTTACTATTTTTTTTTCATTAAAAGTTTTATAAAATGCTATTTATGCTTATCATGTTTAATGTGTATTAAAATGATATCTTGCTATGCGGATATCAAGGAGCAATTCCTCCACCTGCCGTTGGTACCTTAATAGCCCAATGCACACAAGGATTTCAAAACTTTACCGTATTTTCTGATTGAAGCACAGCGGCACTAGGGAGAAAAAAGTTTATAAATTGCTGATGTAGTAGATACAGCAGGTGCAACGCATATACAACATTTTACAGAAAACCCGTGTCCACAGCATGCTATTTAACTGTGCATCAAAAGCAACCTTTTAAAAAATTATGAGGCAGTATGAATAAAAAATACTCCTTCAGTTTGAAATAAGACCAATTTATGAAAACATACTTTTCCTCTGGAATTGTTACAACACTTTTATAACTGTCCCTGCAACAAATTACATTAACTTGAAGAATGGAATTAATTCATTGTAAAAATGACAATAGCCATATATTTTTGCTTTATGTCGAAATGTTGAGTACCTACAGCAGGAGCATAATCCAAGAACTAAATTTGTTTTTGTTGGGTATGCATAGTCTGGAAAGTTTCTTTTGCATTGAAGAGTTGTTACGAGCGGAAGAAGTTTTGGGATGTATCACTAAATCAACATCAAAATGTTCTGTTTTTTTTACTCTTCAGTTCTAACTTGTCTCAGGAAATTTTCTCGTTGAGGTATGAGCACGAAATACTGGATACTGACATGCATGCGGACATTATTGTTAGGCATAAATGCCTGTTAATAACAACAGTAAATAATCCTATCTCATCACCTCACAACACCAATAGTAAAAGAATGTTTTTCCTTACTTATAATGTATTACCAATCATTCTGCATGACTGGGGTAAAAGATTCTTATCAGCACTCATTCATATTGGTCGAATCGACCGAATGTTTGTTTCACTTTCGTTCACCCTTGGCGGGAACTCCGTTGTGGATGACATCATAGATGCTTCTAGAAGGAATCTGATGGCACCTGTGCTTAACTATAGCAGTGATGTGTCCGTTCACGTGACTTGGATATGCTAATGACCCCGGGGGGGATATTTAAACTGCTCGCGGCTTTAGTTCGCTCTCTCTCTCTTTGATCATCTCTCGTCGTTGTAGACAGTCGCTCGATCGGCATTCGAACTTGCTTGTTCGTCCCGCTCGCCCTTTATTAGAAATGATAAGCTGGAATTAGCTTATTTCCCAATGGGTTTACTTCATCGAAGTTTTCAGTCAATAGTCATGCAGTTTGCATTGCAGTGTTAGTTATCTCATGCAAAAGTAGCATGTGGAGAGATTATGTTGTTAGTATTTATTTTTATCATTTACAGCGTGTTTTAACTATTTACATTATTGTTTAAATAAACTTCATGAAAGTTAGCAATAGTTTGTTAAGTCTTATTTCCGAACTCACTCTGCTAGTATCAAAGAAACATTGGGGAGATATTATTAGATTAGAAATTCTCCCCAACAATTATCACTGGCGCTGACATAGAAAGACGAGAAGAGAGGACAATCTCGTTGGAGAGAATTATAAATCACAAAAATCGACAAGCAGGCAGGGGCGGACTGGGTCCCCCAAGAGGGCGCCAACCTGAACTACCAAAAGGCACGAAAAGAACTGAGGTTCAAGGGCGCAAAGGTTTTAACGATGTAAAAATAAATGAAAGCGTGCAGGTTTGAGGGCATGAAAAAATGAAGGTGCACATTTTTCAAGGGCGCCAAAAATAAAGTAAACGAATTCGCACAGGTTTGAGGAAGTCAAAAAAAAACGAAGGCACACAGATGACGTTCGAGGGCGCATCGGCCTGCGGGCCTTTTCGCCCCTACAAGCAGTCACTGCCTTAACTAACGTGATTGCGCCTCCACGTGTTTCCCTTGATAGGACTAAAAAACCTTATGCGCCTTCTTTTTTTTTTTTTTTTTGCACCCTCGAACCCTTTTTTTTTCATTTTATTTTATTTGTGCCATCAACGCTTTCGTTTTTTCCCCTATTTTTTTCCGCCCTTTCCTCGAACCTGTGCGCCTGTTTCTTTTTGCGCCCTCCTTTTTTTTTTTTTTTTTTGCACTTTGTATTTTTTTTTATATTTATTTACTCATTTTTTGCGCCCTGGAACCTTTTTTTTTAAATTTTATTTCATTTGTGCCCTCGAACGTGTGCACCTTCGTTTTCTTTTCTTTCTGCCCTCCCCTTGAACCTGTGCGCATTTCTTTTTGCTGCCTCAAACCTGTGCTTTTTTTTTTTTTTTATTTAGCCCTTTGATCTTGTGTGCCTTTGTCTTTTTTTTTCTTCTTTTTTGGCATTTCGAGAGTCAAGGTTGGCACCCTTTTAGTGGACCTAGTCCGGCTCTGGTAGAAAGATCCATTGTTGGGACCAAAACGTAAATTTCGAATAAAAAAAGAACTATTCATCGAAATTTTTTCGAAAATATCTGTAAACTTTCCCAGCACTAACCTAGATAAACTGAAAATTTTTACGAAATCGGTCCGGTAGTTTCTGTTTCTTACCCCGTACATATACATTTGGATTTTGTGTTTCATTTATATAAAGAAGTTATTAATGCTAAATTATAGGCACACTTAATTTCATTTGTAATCTTAAGTGTGATCGTAACTTCAATAAATATACTTAATCCGGAAAGAGTTGTGACTGAATATCTGTGATGCGACTTATATGCAACATACGGTGCTTCATGATTTATTATTTTTTTTAAATTTACATTTATTTCATTTCAGTTATTTATACATTTTTTTTTCCAATCTGAACTTTTTTTCGGACATGGGGCTCATAGAAGTGAAGTCGATACTTGGATTTTTCATCGAAAAGTACAATCAAAAACAAATTGTGGAAAAAAAAGAAAAAAAAAGTTTGTTTTGATGATTTTTTAAATATTTTAGGGGGGAGTACCACGCTGAGGTCCCTCCTTGCTCCAAATGCTCATCTTTTTAAACTTTTCTTTTCTCTAGTCCCCCAGAAGAATGTTAACTAATAATATAATGCTCCCTCCCACTCAAATAAAGATATTGGTTTAGAAATAATAGGGAGGGGGAGGAGGAGGTTGATCTCCAGAACTCCAAAACGGGGTGGGTAATAGGGGGAAATAGTGGTTATATTTGCAGGCCCAGATCTAGAAATTTTGGACCCCCTGCAACTAAATCTGCAGGGTCTCTCCTCAGAGGCGAGTACGCAGATCTGGCCTGCATATTTGGAGTCTGGGGTCATTTTAAAAAACGACATTTTATGCAATATTTTACAGAAACGATTGATACAATCGATATTGATAGCGTTGTTAAAGAATTTCCGTTGAGGAAAAGTAGAAAATTAAAATATTAGGTTAAGACGAAAAAATCTTTTCGAGTATAAAAAAATGTATCGATCAGGTACTTTGTAATCATATGTTTTTTCTTCTTTTCAATAAAAGGTTTAAGAAATACTACCAGTATACACAGTTTTAGATCATGTTTTAAATATTTTTATCTAGGAAAAATATTATCTCTCATAATGGAATAATTTAAAATAAATAAAATAAATAAATAAATAAAACTTGAAGTTGATGTAACAAACTTTTTACGGTATCAAAATTTTATAGAAAAATTAAATTGAAAAGTACTTGAATATTTTACTGTGATCAGTTTATGAAATTACAAGTTCGGCCATATTAACGCATGTAATAAGTAATTTATTAGAAATTATTACTTTTAAATCTTACTGAATTGTGATTCTATGATCCCAAAAGAAAAACAGTTAGTTTTTAATTGACGAAAAAAGATCTTATTCGAATGTTGTTCCATAAAACATATTTGTATTTGCATCATTGGAATACATTTTCTGATAGTTATTCACTGGCTTTGTACTAAGGAGTTCTTTAATTAGCATCTATGCATCCATCTTTAGTAAATTGTGAAGGTAGCCTTAAATTAACAAAAAACAGGCATGTGCATTTAACTATAAATTACTAGGTGAAAATTACCGCTATTTACTGCGTTACAAGCAAAGAAACAAAAAAAGGTGAATACGAGGTAAATGTTTTTGAGCTTTTCTGTTATATATTGCCTTTTTTTTAAACACTTATTTTCTTCAAGCTAAAGATATTTACTATTTCTTGCAATAGAGTGTTTTGCTAACATCGTATTGAAGAAAAAAAATCATTACCTGCGTCGTAAAATATGATATGTATTGTTGTTAAAATGAACAACATGTTGTTAAAATAAAATTACACAGATGCTTAATTTAATTCATTAGGTATACATTCCATTAATCGGCATGTAAAATATCCCTTAGGTCGTTTGACTGTGAATACTCTTGACAAAATTAAATTCATTTTGCAGTTTCGCATCGAAGAGAGCTCAGGTGTCTCCATCTGGTGGAAACTGGGCATCAAATTTTCCTGTGACATTCACATCCGCGCCTTAATGGTGGCATATGAATGACTGGATGCCATACCGTTGGTTCGCACTTGTTCCGCAAAAGGCTAAAGCCTCTAACACAGCCCCGTTAGAAGAAAAAAATAATGATACAAAACGGCAATACGCCTTTTTCCGATATTTAAAATTTTTTCGAACAGCTTTCACCCTTTGAGGAATAGCGACTTCACTTGAGAACACCATTTATTTCTTGCTTCTCTTTTTTTTCAGCTAACTGAAATCACTGTGTCAGTTGGTTGAAGAAAGAAAAAATATATATATAAAAAATGGTTGCAACAAAGGAAGCCTCCGTCCCCCAAAGAGTTAATAGTTTGTTCAAGCTTTTAATTGATGATTAGGAATGATAATTAGAAAACGGATAAGATTGGAAATATCATTCTATTTCGTGGTATCAAAAGAATATTATAAATGTAAATAAATAAAAACTAATTCAAGCTTTTTAACTGAAACCTTGTTAATATTTTCGTTGAGAGAGTTGTGGGATTTTGCCTGAAATGTTGTTCAAATCGTACAGGGTTACGTTATGTAACATTCATATAGTTATACATTCGACTCCATAGATAAAGATTTATTTATCCTCATATAAATAGTGCCGATGATCGAGTAACCCGCGTGTTTCAACAATGAATTCGCACCACGGCATGATATGTAATTCGATAATATGTTTTGGTAATGTTTAACATGCAAGGAAAGGCTTTATTGTGACAAGGCTGAACTCGATCCGGTAACTTGAACAGTTTTACTGGTAAGACTGTGTCATATCAGAGGAATGAAGAAACGAAAACAATGAACGCTATCTACTGGAGTTTAGGGTTAATCCACTGGTGTTAGAGTTAAAATTTCAACTATCAAAATATCACCAAACAGGCAATTGCTTCGTTCAAATGAAGAAGAGTTGAAGCAATTTTCACCCGTCATGCCTTGACGGGTGACTTTCTAGTTTTCAAATAAAATGGCATAAGTACATATGTACATATTTTGTTGAAATATATTACAAAGCTTTAATATTCTATTAAATTATCGCATGCATTTTCCAAGTAATTTCTAGAACAGTTTTCGTTTTCTGTTTTTCTTTTCTTGTGCCCTTTTTATTAATAGAAAATATATCACTTATTTTCAGGAGGACAGAGGTTCACCCATATTTGGAAACTTTGTATGTGATTACCACTTAACATAAACTTTTTGTTAACTAATTTTAACTAATGACTCTATTAATTTCAATTATTTAATTAATTTTAGTTAATTAACATATTTTAATGATCAGTTTTAATTGGATTTATCTTAGTCTTGTGTAATTATCAGCTACTAATTCTGCTTTAGCATGCCTCCTCTTTTGAAGTTCGTGCAACCTTGGACCCCCCCCCTTAACAAAGTTCTAGCTACGTGCCTGACTACAGATTTGTTGAGTTGGATACATCAGTAGGCGCTTTGTCTTGCTGAAATACAGTTTGGTCTGCCTAACAAATCCTGTATTGGAATGAGATCAGAGCTACTAACTTTTTAAAATACAAAATCATAGCAGCATTTTGCAGTTGGGTGTAGCCGCTGCCGCAGATTTAAAGATGAATTGAACGAAGTGATGAATTGTCAACAGTAGGGTTCAAATAGTGCATATTTTGTGTGTCAGGATGAGAATGGATATTACTCCATCTTTGTGAAAGTTGATCTTGAAATTTTCTGATCTCTTCGTAGTATGTTTAACAGTTAAACCAGTGCTCTCAACAGTCCTTTCTTGTGACTTGTGGCAACAAATCTGAAAGCAGTTTCGATATTGTTTTGATCCAATATAAATTTCAAGCTTGTAAGCAAATATTTTTGCTTGAATTGGCTTGTGATATCGCAAACATGTCATATTAAAATGATTTTTACATGCTTAGGAATTTTTAAGTATAGTTTTCATGATTTTCATCACATAAAATAGAAAAAATAAAATCACAAAACATTATTTTTAAAATTTATTTAAAAAATAAAAGTTTATTTTTTAAATAAAAGCACTTATGATTTTTGTTCAAATATTACTTATATTACTTATGTATGTTTTAAATGTGACTACTAATTTTAAACAATAGTTTGTTTTCTACTAGCGTTCTTAAATATTACCCTGTATCAACTTATAGATAAATGTCCTTCCGTTACCGTATTTTTTTGTCCTTCCATTATCATTAAAAATCATGTAATTTAAATATCTATTAAAATTTTAACTATGTCTCCTTTACAAGGGACAAAATTCTGCTTTGCATAAAAAAACATTCGTTTCTATACCCCATTGGTTCTTGGTGAGCTAATTGAGATGTAGTATTTTGGTAACAGAAGGACATCAAATTGTCACCTCAGTAATGGACCTATTTCATGGGTGAAATAAAAGAAATTTGAAATTACTTACCAAAAAGTTTAAATAACAGTATGTAACAAAACAGAGATTTTTTGTTACATACTGTATTGACATTCAAAAGATAAAAGTTAACCTAAATATTATTTCCTGATAATAAGTTTATTTAAATTACAGTACGTAACAAAACAGAGATTTTTTGCTCTGTAAAAACATAAAGATAAAACTTGATTTTGCACTTGATTTTCTGATAGTCATCAAACTATTTGGGAAAAACAGGTTACGATTCAAAAAATTCATTTATTTCTGAAGAGAATGGTATATGGCAAGTGGCAGAAGATTGATATTTAAAATTCAAGTGTCATGTCTCTTTTTTTCCTGGAATTCACCAGCACCCACTACAGCTACTAGTACAGTCTCTTCCCGTAAAACAGATGAAAGGTTTTCCTACCAGTTGTACTGATTAACTCAAAATTTTAAAGTTTTGGCACTTACATCCTCTTGCTTCTCACTGCTTCAATTTAACTTTAATACCAAAAACAGTTGCAATGCAACATAATTTTCATTAATGGTTTCATGTTACCTGCATCAATAAAGTCTGGGTTATTTATCTTAATATAATTACATTTTTTTTACCGAAATAAATTCAGAACCACTGAAATAAATTTTCTCACAGAGAAATTTGGTTTTTTACTGCTAATTTTAGCAAACCTATATATGATAGAAATGTATGGGATCTAATTTCTTGCTGAATCATTTCAGTTTATTCATTTTCTTTTCTTATTTATTTGAGAAGCTTTACAAAACAATACCTTTAAAAGTGGAAGAAAGTCATACTAAGGAAGGAATCCGGAAGTCTAAAAAGGCGTGAAGCTTCCATGAAGAACAATAAATTTGGCAGGTATGTCAATGTAATAATGTACTTACCTCTGTCATTTTCTGATTTCACCATGTTAAATGGATTGGCAGGGATGTCTAATGGAATGAATACCATAGTTTTCTCAGGAGCACAAATAACTTGCTTATGCAATGGAGAAGGAAATCCGCTTTCTACTGGACTGCAATAGGAGTTCTGTGCCCAGGAAAAAAAAAAAGCCAGAGTGTGACACCAGAAGCAGTTTTATTAACAATGAGAATCATACTGTTCAGAGACAAAAAAAAAAGACAGAAATAACGAAAGAAAAAATCAGACATTGAGTGCCCAAAATTTTTAAAGATAACATTCCAAGGGAAAAAATTAGGCCCTTATATATATTTTATTTTTCCCTTTTATCTCTATTAAGATCCTGAAATTTTCTCCATTAAGGAATAATGTTGTTCAATCTATTTGTATAACAATTTGATATATTTTTAAATTAAGACATATAAGTTAATAAAACAAAACTTATCAATCGGATAAAAGTAATTTTTTTCTTCTCTTTTAACCCTAAGTCATTATATGAATATTTTAAGCATTATTTTTACATTTCTTTCAATAAAACCAGAAGATGCCATTCAAATAAAATGTAAGGTGTTTTCAGTGAATCGTAAGTTTGACTAGATCTGAAAATAATCACTTGCCCCCTGACAACTAAACGTCTACTTTGGCCATTAAATAAAATACTCAACGAGCCAATAGCTCTTAACAGATGTAAATGCTGCCAAAAAGGGTTGTTGAGAGGTTGCATGAGATCTGACTGCTGAAATTGATATTTTTTAACATACAATGAGTAAAACTCCAGTTGTCCAAAGTTTTTAGTTTTCTTCTGAAAATTGCTATTTTACATTGAAACAAAATAAGTTCCATTTGATACACTAGTGGTTATCAAAATGTCAGTAAATATGGGGGGGGGGGGGGAATGAACTGCTAAGCAGGCTATTGAAATGTATGAGGCCGGCCGCAAGTTGAAGATCACTGATATGTAGTTTGATGTACATTGATCCAATTTATGAAATTCTGTTAAAAAATGATTTTAAAAAACAATAAAATTGAACATTTAAAAAATAAATCTGGGATGACCAGAAATATTTGATGAAACTTATGGTAGAAAATCCAACTGCTTCTCAAATTTTTTGAAGAGATAAAAAATCAAAATTAGAAAAGAAATCTAACATGCTGAGTGAGGAGGTAGAAGCTAGAGGAGGTTTAAAATTAAAATGGCGATAAAATATGAAAATCGTAGATTTGTTTCCTTTAGTAGAATTTTATTATAAGTCAAGAAATGTTGCAAGACACGAAAATTTGAGATGTTTTTCATTATTTCTATGTAGCTTTTCTTAAAAATTTGGCGAATAAAATATAGAAGTTAGTTAAAGTTTTTCAAAGGACTATGTTTGAGATTTCAATCGTTTTATATCCTGCTCATATTCTAATCATTTGAATGGATGAAAGTGATTTTGATATATTTCGCGTGAATAATTTTGTTGTTGAGTCTGTTCATTCATTTATTGTTAATTTAACTTTAATGTTCAATAAATTTACTGGTAGTTGCTTATTTTTTTGGAAAATTGCTGGCTTTTAAAATAATAAGCAAATAAAAGCTTAGTTTGTTTTTAAAATAAAATATTTATTTAAAAAAGTCTCTTTAAAAAATAAAGAGCTTAGTTTTAAAACCGTCTTAGTGGTTCTCTCTTTGCTAGTAAATTTACGCATCATTATTGACACTCATTTGAAGATTCTTCAGGGGTTTGGCCAGAGGATATTTAGGTCCGTTAACGGAACCTTCACAAAAATCCGATCAACCAAAACGGACCTTTCACAAAATCCCGATCAAACAAAACGGACCTTTCACAAAATCCCGATCAAACAAAACGGACCCTTCACAAAATTCTGATAAAGAAGATCGGATCTTTCACAAATTGTTTATTGAAAGAACAAATCTGAAAGCAAAATAACGCACATATTTCTGTGTATAAACCGATAATTTTTGGAGCCTTTTTTTGAAGCCAAATTAGAGGGATCAGCTTATACAAAATCGGCTTACTTTGAAAAAAGATTCGGCACTCTTGCGATGCTCCTGCAAATGATAAATGATTGCTACTGCCAAATAAATATAATGGTTGCTTGTTTTATCACAGCTAATTAGCAGCGGTGTTGTTGTAAACTTTTCTGAAAAGGCATTGGTAAGCACTTTTCTCCCCCTCATGATTTAATAAACAATACTGATATATATCTGCGAAATGAACTTAGAGCTGCAAAGTTATAGTAAGGGTGGGGAAAAAATATGATCTCTTCAGATAGGGTTACCAACTTCAAAATTATCACCACTTAACGTCTGGCGTTGAACCTTTATAATGACTTGATTAGAAAATATTCTCATCATTTCACCGGCTTGTCAATATTTGCGTTTTGACGGTGCAGTGCGATGTTTAATTGTTATTTTGGGAGAAAATTATATGGGTTTTGATTTTTCGATGAAAACAAGGATGATTAGCTTTAAATAAACTCGTTTAATTACCGTTTTTTTTCTTTAGATGTCTACATTTTAAAAAATGCAATCTTATAACATCCGATATGAGAATCATATTTTGTTCTTTTTTTAAGCTAACTTCCCTTAATTAGGATGCAAATAAATGAAAAGTCTCTTTATTTCTGTTGGAACTCTCATTTCAAGTTTTTAAAGCAAAATTCCATTTTCGGTTATGAGTCAAAAATTAAAATGATGAATAGATGGTTTATTTTATTTTATTTTATTTTTTTTGCATCAACTATGTCCACAGATATTAATGAAATGTTTATCATAGGACTCTAAACTGCAATTTAAAAATAATTTTATCATAAATATTTCTTTTACAAGCCGTTTTTATACTTTTGATGCCTTCACTTTGAGAATTGCGATCTCTTTGCATCCGCTATGGGAATCGGATTTTTGGAATTTTTGATGTTTATTACGCTTTGTTAAGAGGTAAACAATTAAAATATCTTTTTTTTTTTGTTAAAATCTCAGAATGTATAAGTTTTAATCGAAATTCTGTGTTTTTTAAGAGTGTCTTGGGTCAAAAAGTTAAATGCTGAACCCTATTCTGAAATTTATTTTATGTATTTATTTTTTTGTTACAATTATTTTAAATACTGTACAGAAATTTTTCTAGTATAATTTAACATAATGTAGAATGGTAGATAAATATTGATACTTGAGAGAGCGATGCCCCCCCCCCCCCGCCAAATATCAGAAAAACACTCCAGAATGATTTTCTCGACATAGAAGAGTAAAACATTTAACTTTAAGTTTAACTGATGCAGTTTGTGCCATCTCTAAATTCTAAAATTTCGTTTTAACAATTTTTTTTTTTCTTTTTTTTTTTTTTTTGCGAAATTATTTGATTTTTCGCAAAATTAATTCATTTTTCACAAAATTATTTGATTTTTCACAAAAAACGGACCCTGTGAAAAATCCTGGACAGACCCCTGTTCTTTTACTCTGAGAATCCATTTCTGAGTAAGTATTATTTTTTCAATGTTTTTTAAGGATTGAAAGACTATTATTGTGTATTACATCAAAGACTTTTCATAGAAAAAAACATCATATTCGTACAATTTTTAACTTACATTGATTTAAATTTTTACCTTGATTTAACTTTTTCCCCAGAAAAAAAGGGAAACTCACTTTTACAAAAATATTTCGCTCTTTCACAAAATGGGGCCCCTAAACTAAAATCTGGATCGAACCATGAAGTAATACTTTGATATAGAGGGAAAGTAAATTATTTTACATCTTTCATTTTCAAAATAAGTGTTTTTATGTAAGGTACCGAGCATTAAAAAAATATATAGTCCAAAAAAAAAAAAAAGCATTTGGATATAAAATATAAAACATAATTTTGTGCAAGAAATTTTCAATTTTTCCAGAGTGGAAATGAGCCCTTTTCGAAAAAAACTGGCTTTTCCCCCAAAATTTCTGGTGTTTTGTGTTTGTCTAAGCTGTCCCCCCTCCCCTAGAAATACACTATACTAATATAGGAAAACAAGCACAGAAGCTGACCTTCTCAAGATAGCTCTTTAGCTCCCATAGGAGAAAAGCTGTAATCTCTACGGTTGAAACACCATCTTAGTGGCTAGCCTTTGGCATAAAAAAAAAGTAAAGACAATAGCAGACTGGAGGGAATTCTAATTGAAACCACCTAGGTTTCACAAAGAATGTATAAAAAGTTAGGAACTCAATTTTAAGTAAACAGAAGTTTTGTGGATGAATTATGTAGTTCATGAAATAAATACATATGAAACAAGACCAATTATTACACAATTTTTTCCTTAATATAGTGTTCGGAACTTACTAAAACATAAATTGCTTTATTAGTGCAAACAGCAATTCTATTGTCAGCAGACCAATCGATAGCAAATTTGCGGCATATTTCTCCAGGAAGAGAAAAATTTTGAACTAATGTAACAGAAGTCATTTTCTCCATTTTTTTAAGCTCTGAAATTTATTTCCGGCTTGAAATTATCTCGACACCGAACCTTCTGACTCAGTTGCATTGATCGGAAATACTGCGGCCGTTATACGTCTTTTTTTTTTTTTTTTTTTTTTTGCCTTCTCTTCTAGTTGAAACTGTAAGGATTATCAGTTACTTTAATTCCCTTGTTTCTTCTACTTCCTTACGAGTCAGAAGTTTTTCATCTCAATTATTAATTTTCACTTTCCATTTCCATATGTTAAAGATCCGTTTATATCTTTTTCACAAGACAATTCTTCGAATGACTTAATTTAATTCAGGATCGTTCCTGCATTGACCGATTTCCAATATACACCAACATCAACGAATGATTATTGTAAACAATGTTACGAAAGTTAGCGGTCAAAGTTAAGACATAAAAAAAAAAGTTAAAATTGTGTGAGATGTTAAATGATGGCCGTTGCGTCCTCGTAGGCTACGCATATACAGAACGAAAGCGCCATCTAGTGACGCTACAATTAAATATTTTCTTCTCTATATGTGGTGTTTTGCCGTTTTAAAGCGCTAGGTGGTGACTTTTTCTCTCGCATTATTTAGTTCAGTGCGAAAAATGGCGGCTATACTTTCTGTCAATCCGAAGGCTGAAATTGCTCGTCAAGCTCAAGCGCTTGCCGTAAATATTTCGGCGGCGAGAGGCTTGCAAGATGTTTTAAAAACAAATTTAGGACCTAAAGGAACTATGAAAATGTAAGTGAGTTTAAATTGTATTATGTAAACCGTGTAAATAAAGATTTCTCTAACACGTGGTTTCACAGCCGGCAGAATCTTCGATTGTGTAGAAAACTATTTTAAATAGAAATTAAAAGGTAGAGGTGTTTGATTCCCCAAAGAATTTCAGTGCTTTCATAAAACCGAAGGTGCTAGAATTGTTTCCCAAACCTTATATTTAATGGTTTGTTTACAATTTTTAAAAGGCCTGTTCTTATGAAATGCCGCATCATGCCCGACTGGTTGGTTTATCAAATATTTCAAAACCTATTTGGAAAGAAATGCTTGCACAAAACTCGCCAGGCTTCACCTACAGGCGGATATTTTCCCTTTTTTTGGGGGAAGGGAGGGGAGTGTTCCTTTGAAAATATGAGGTCAGTTTGCTGCAACTACCAAATGGGTACCCTACCTGTGGATGGCAATTCCAAATAGGGATGTAAGGCGCATCTTAAGGGGGTTGCAGTATTATTCCTACATTATAACATAAAAATTCCTACAAAATGTTAGCTTTAAAACTTCTAAAGACAAGAAAGAAAAAAAAGTTTTCTTTTATTACAATGTTAATTGCCTGATCTACTAAATATACCTTGAGTATATGTTTAGTATTTATACGGGGGGGGGGGGGTCAGACCTCAATGTAAAATCGCTTTTCTTTAGTCCGGATTCATTCAATAGAAATTCTACATTATGAATTATTCGAAGTTCAGTGGGACCTTGAATACCATAATCGCTTATAAGGTCACTTTTGTCCAACTTTCCTTGGGTGATTTCATTGCTAGAGAGATTTAATTCCAAGAATTTTCTGTGGGTTTGATCTTTTATCAGTTCAAAGCTTTTTTTCTACTAAGGTACACTAGTGGACCCATGCAGAACTCCGCACTCTGCTTCGATTCGTTTCATGTGGCATTTCTCTCTTTAAAAATTTCAAAGAACATTATGAAGAATTGGAAAAAATAAACGGAAAAAAGTAAAGGCACAAAAGAAGGCATGTAATTTAAAGACATCAATGACAAAACCTTGTTAAATACAATGTTGTGATTGGTTGTAACTTTTTGTTTGTTCTTATTTTCAATGCAAACATAAATATCATTAAAAAGGTGACTGAATGACTCGTGAAAAAGCAGTAGTTGTGCATGTGAAAAAACAGGTTGTGGCAAATACAAGCCTGCCTAGATGTGAGACTGACATATAAAAGAAAGGCATAAAAGTGATAAGTATTGGCACGGATTCGAACTGGTGCCATTCTTATTGTCAGCATGACACTCCAACCAACCGAGCAACTTCATCTTTGTTTTCGAGTGCTATTCATTGAATCAAATGTAATAAAAAACAGCTAAAAAACTTTTTGCCAAAAAAAAGACCGTACGTCTATGTTTTGTCATTAGCCAGCTGATACGCTTTAAAATCATTTGTAAAACATAGAATTTGATTAAGGAATGAGTATGAGTAAGATCTCGCGTAGCGATTGAAACAAACATTCTGGAGAAATAATATATTAGATTGAAAATAAATATTTTCATTTTTAAAAGTTGATACAATTTCCCATTGCAGGCTGCTTTAACTGTTACGGCTTGAATGCCAGCACATGTTTTTCTTTTAATCGAACACTTAAAATTCAAAACCGAAACCAGTTGAACTGAATCCGTTTTTTAAGTGCAATTTTTTGAACGTTGAAAAATTGCATTTTTTTCCCCCACCAAAAGCAGAAGATAGGAAAAGGATTTCTTATTTTTGAAGTTGATGATAAATTTAATGTTTTACATCGTATTCAAATAAAGTTTTACTGGGTAAGACTCGTAATTTCAAATTGGCATAGTAGTTTTCTATTTATACAAAAGGTCGAACACTGCTAACAGCAAAATCTACATTTCAGCATACAATGAAAAGTTTTTCTGCGCAAAAAGGATTCCCTTGAAGTCTGAATTTTTTAATTTAATATTTTTTATGCTTATATTATGCTTAGTAATCTGAACGGAGTTAAAGCTTTAAAAAAAAGAAAGAACACCCTTTGATTAATAGTCAATTTATCTGAATAATAACTATAGCCTGCATAAAAGAGTTGAAATGCCAAGGAGCATTCCCTTCGCATTTATGTCATTGCCTTGCGTGTGTTATCTGGTTGTAATGAGTATTGTGAGGCTCTGAAAAGTTAAGAGCCATTATTTTGAAATTCAGACAAGGTGTGGCAGTGACCATTTTTGATTTTTATAAATTTTTTTATATGTCAAAGTAGGTCATGAGAAGTGAACATTCTGAAATTTTTAGCCTTCCAAAAAATTTTTTTCGCTCGTTAAAAATTCCCAAAGTTTGACGTTTTGCAGCGCTTTTTAGAAAAATTCTAAAAGTCGCGTTTCAGTGCGCTTTAGCTCTTTACAGAAATACCACCCCACGGTTATGTTTATATTTATTGGTTGTACTGTATCTAGTGATGATGACTTCATAGTTATTTTGGTTGGGGGTTGTTGCTTTCTTCAGATAAGGGGTCGCAAAGTATGGATTTTATCCGTTTTCGCGCAAGTTGAACCTGCATTATTTCCCCCAAAAAGCCACCCGCCGAAAAAAATGTAACATATACTGAAAGTTTATACTATGAAGAGAGTAAATGGCACAAAATTTGTTTGAGGTTTAATTTTTTTTAGGAGAAAAATACCCTGATATTTTTCAAATTATCAAAAATTGTGCTTTTTTGATCGCAATTAACTCAAAACAGCATCACTAGGAAAAAAAAACCTTTTATATATTCTGGTACCTGGCTATGTGTAAAACATCATGAAAAAGAAAGCAGCATGGGATCTCTTCTTGTTTTCCAGAAAATAATTTTTTTTGTAGCTCATTTTATGCGTTTTCTTGTATGTAAAACATGTGTCCAGTATGCAGATTAGATCTTCTAAAACTTTAAGGATGTAGTAAGAATGTATGTATGTGTGTATAGAGAAAGAAAAAGACTAGTAATACTTTATTTTTCTGATTTTTACAAATTGATGGTATTTTAATTGCAGGTAATTCAGAAAACGATAAATCCATATCATATATATATATATATATATATTTATATGTATATATATATATCAGGGTTGGGTTTTAGACTGTCCAAAACCGGTTTAGGACAGGACAGGTGGTTTTTACCGTCCAAAACTGTCCAAAAGTGTCTGAAACTGTCTTAAACTGTCCAAAACTATGCTAAAGCTAAAGGGGTGTAATCTAATCAACTCGTATTTACTGCAATATTCGCAATGTATAAATATAGATATTAATCAGGTTTAATTAATGGTATTTAATAAAAAAAATTCTCAAAAATGTTCATTTAAAAAATATTTTAATTAAAAAAATTGCTAATAGCTATTGCGTAAAAACATCCTTATGTAACAGTTGGCAGAGTTATCAAAGGAAATTCACAACACTACCAAGACAACAAATGTCAGTTCCATTTATAACACAAAGGAATGTTATTAAAAAAAAAGCTTCTTTTTTTTTAAAATGGTTTTTGCAAATAAGTTTTACATGATGTTTTAACAAAATTTATTTTTTAAATTATAGATTAAAGAACAAGAAATTGATGACTACACTTATGTTATAGAACCTGTGCTAGTCCTCAGCCGGCAGAATCTTCGATTGTGTAGAAAACTATTTTAAATAGAAATTAAAAGGTAGAGGTGTTTGATTCCCCAAAGAATTTCAGTGCTTTCATAAAACCGAAGGTGCTAGAATTGTTTCCCAAACCTTATATTTAATGGTTTGTTTACAATTTTTAAAAGGCCTGTTCTTATGAAATGCCGCATCATGCCCGACTGGTTGGTTTATCAAATATTTCAAAACCTATTTGGAAAGAAATGCTTGCACAAAACTCGCCAGGCTTCACCTACAGGCGGATATTTTCCCTTTTTTTGGGGGAAGGGAGGGGAGTGTTCCTTTGAAAATATGAGGTCAGTTTGCTGCAACTACCAAATGGGTACCCTACCTGTGGATGGCAATTCCAAATAGGGATGTAAGGCGCATCTTAAGGGGGTTGCAGTATTATTCCTACATTATAACATAAAAATTCCTACAAAATGTTAGCTTTAAAACTTCTAAAGACAAGAAAGAAAAAAAAGTTTTCTTTTATTACAATGTTAATTGCCTGATCTACTAAATATACCTTGAGTATATGTTTAGTATTTATACGGGGGGGGGGGGGGTCAGACCTCAATGTAAAATCGCTTTTCTTTAGTCCGGATTCATTCAATAGAAATTCTACATTATGAATTATTCGAAGTTCAGTGGGACCTTGAATACCATAATCGCTTATAAGGTCACTTTTGTCCAACTTTCCTTGGGTGATTTCATTGCTAGAGAGATTTAATTCCAAGAATTTTCTGTGGGTTTGATCTTTTATCAGTTCAAAGCTTTTTTTCTACTAAGGTACACTAGTGGACCCATGCAGAACTCCGCACTCTGCTTCGATTCGTTTCATGTGGCATTTCTCTCTTTAAAAATTTCAAAGAACATTATGAAGAATTGGAAAAAATAAACGGAAAAAAGTAAAGGCACAAAAGAAGGCATGTAATTTAAAGACATCAATGACAAAACCTTGTTAAATACAATGTTGTGATTGGTTGTAACTTTTTGTTTGTTCTTATTTTCAATGCAAACATAAATATCATTAAAAAGGTGACTGAATGACTCGTGAAAAAGCAGTAGTTGTGCATGTGAAAAAACAGGTTGTGGCAAATACAAGCCTGCCTAGATGTGAGACTGACATATAAAAGAAAGGCATAAAAGTGATAAGTATTGGCACGGATTCGAACTGGTGCCATTCTTATTGTCAGCATGACACTCCAACCAACCGAGCAACTTCATCTTTGTTTTCGAGTGCTATTCATTGAATCAAATGTAATAAAAAACAGCTAAAAAGCTTTTTGCCAAAAAAAAGACCGTACGTCTATGTTTTGTCATTAGCCAGCTGATACGCTTTAAAATCATTTGTAAAACATAGAATTTGATTAAGGAATGAGTATGAGTAAGATCTCGCGTAGCGATTGAAACAAACATTCTGGAGAAATAATATATTAGATTGAAAATAAATATTTTCATTTTTAAAAGTTGATACAATTTCCCATTGCAGGCTGCTTTAACTGTTACGGCTTGAATGCCAGCACATGTTTTTCTTTTAATCGAACACTTAAAATTCAAAACCGAAACCAGTTGAACTGAATCCGTTTTTTAAGTGCAATTTTTTGAACGTTGAAAAATTGCATTTTTTCCCCCACCAAAAGCAGAAGATAGGAAAAGGATTTCTTATTTTTGAAGTTGATGATAAATTTAATGTTTTACATCGTATTCAAATAAAGTTTTACTGGGTAAGACTCGTAATTTCAAATTGGCATAGTAGTTTTCTATTTATACAAAAGGTCGAACACTGCTAACAGCAAAATCTACATTTCAGCATACAATGAAAAGTTTTTCTGCGCAAAAAGGATTCCCTTGAAGTCTGAATTTTTTAATTTAATATTTTTTATGCTTATATTATGCTTAGTAATCTGAACGGAGTTAAAGCTTTAAAAAAAAGAAAGAACACCCTTTGATTAATAGTCAATTTATCTGAATAATAACTATAGCCTGCATAAAAGAGTTGAAATGCCAAGGAGCATTCCCTTCGCATTTATGTCATTGCCTTGCGTGTGTTATCTGGTTGTAATGAGTATTGTGAGGCTCTGAAAAGTTAAGAGCCATTATTTTGAAATTCAGACAAGGTGTGGCAGTGACCATTTTTGATTTTTATAAATTTTTTTATATGTCAAAGTAGGTCATGAGAAGTGAACATTCTGAAATTTTTAGCCTTCCAAAAAATTTTTTTCGCTCGTTAAAAATTCCCAAAGTTTGACGTTTTGCAGCGCTTTTTAGAAAAATTCTAAAAGTCGCGTTTCAGTGCGCTTTAGCTCTTTACAGAAATACCACCCCACGGTTATGTTTATATTTATTGGTTGTACTGTATCTAGTGATGATGACTTCATAGTTATTTTGGTTGGGGGTTGTTGCTTTCTTCAGATAAGGGGTCGCAAAGTATGGATTTTATCCGTTTTCGCGCAAGTTGAACCTGCATTATTTCCCCCAAAAAGCCACCCGCCGAAAAAAATGTAACATATACTGAAAGTTTATACTATGAAGAGAGTAAATGGCACAAAATTTGTTTGAGGTTTAATTTTTTTTAGGAGAAAAATACCCTGATATTTTTCAAATTATCAAAAATTGTGCTTTTTTGATCGCAATTAACTCAAAACAGCATCACTAGGAAAAAAAACCTTTTATATATTCTGGTACCTGGCTATGTGTAAAACATCATGAAAAAGAAAGCAGCATGGGATCTCTTCTTGTTTTCCAGAAAATAATTTTTTTTGTAGCTCATTTTATGCGTTTTCTTGTATGTAAAACATGTGTCCAGTATGCAGATTAGATCTTCTAAAACTTTAAGGATGTAGTAAGAATGTATGTATGTGTGTATAGAGAAAGAAAAAGACTAGTAATACTTTATTTTTCTGATTTTTACAAATTGATGGTATTTTAATTGCAGGTAATTCAGAAAACGATAAATCCATATCATATATATATATATATATATATTTATATGTATATATATATATCAGGGTTGGGTTTTAGACTGTCCAAAACCGGGTTTAGGACAGGACAGGTGGTTTTTACCGTCCAAAACTGTCCAAAAGTGTCTGAAACTGTCTTAAACTGTCCAAAACTATGCTAAAGCTAAAGGGGTGTAATCTAATCAACTCGTATTTACTGCAATATTCGCAATGTATAAATATAGATATTAATCAGGTTTAATTAATGGTATTTAATAAAAAAAATTCTCAAAAATGTTCATTTAAAAAATATTTTAATTAAAAAAATTGCTAATAGCTATTGCGTAAAAACATCCTTATGTAACAGTTGGCAGAGTTATCAAAGGAAATTCACAACACTACCAAGACAACAAATGTCAGTTCCATTTATAACACAAAGGAATGTTATTAAAAAAAAAGCTTTTTTTTTTTTAAAATGGTTTTTGCAAATAAGTTTTACATGATGTTTTAACAAAATTTATTTTTTAAATTATAGATTAAAGAACAAGAAATTGATGACTACACTTATGTTATAGAACCTGTGCTAGTCCTCAGCCGGCAGAATCTTCGATTGTGTAGAAAACTATTTTAAATAGAAATTAAAAGGTAGAGGTGTTTGATTCCCCAAAGAATTTCAGTGCTTTCATAAAACCGAAGGTGCTAGAATTGTTTCCCAAACCTTATATTTAATGGTTTGTTTACAATTTTTAAAAGGCCTGTTCTTATGAAATGCCGCATCATGCCCGACTGGTTGGTTTATCAAATATTTCAAAACCTATTTGGAAAGAAATGCTTGCACAAAACTCGCCAGGCTTCACCTACAGGCGGATATTTTCCCTTTTTTTGGGGGAAGGGAGGGGAGTGTTCCTTTGAAAATATGAGGTCAGTTTGCTGCAACTACCAAATGGGTACCCTACCTGTGGATGGCAATTCCAAATAGGGATGTAAGGCGCATCTTAAGGGGGTTGCAGTATTATTCCTACATTATAACATAAAAATTCCTACAAAATGTTAGCTTTAAAACTTCTAAAGACAAGAAAGAAAAAAAAGTTTTCTTTTATTACAATGTTAATTGCCTGATCTACTAAATATACCTTGAGTATATGTTTAGTATTTATACGGGGGGGGGGGGGGGGGTCAGACCTCAATGTAAAATCGCTTTTCTTTAGTCCGGATTCATTCAATAGAAATTCTACATTATGAATTATTCGAAGTTCAGTGGGACCTTGAATACCATAATCGCTTATAAGGTCACTTTTGTCCAACTTTCCTTGGGTGATTTCATTGCTAGAGAGATTTAATTCCAAGAATTTTCTGTGGGTTTGATCTTTTATCAGTTCAAAGCTTTTTTTCTACTAAGGTACACTAGTGGACCCATGCAGAACTCCGCACTCTGCTTCGATTCGTTTCATGTGGCATTTCTCTCTTTAAAAATTTCAAAGAACATTATGAAGAATTGGAAAAAATAAACGGAAAAAAGTAAAGGCACAAAAGAAGGCATGTAATTTAAAGACATCAATGACAAAACCTTGTTAAATACAATGTTGTGATTGGTTGTAACTTTTTGTTTGTTCTTATTTTCAATGCAAACATAAATATCATTAAAAAGGTGACTGAATGACTCGTGAAAAAGCAGTAGTTGTGCATGTGAAAAAACAGGTTGTGGCAAATACAAGCCTGCCTAGATGTGAGACTGACATATAAAAGAAAGGCATAAAAGTGATAAGTATTGGCACGGATTCGAACTGGTGCCATTCTTATTGTCAGCATGACACTCCAACCAACCGAGCAACTTCATCTTTGTTTTCGAGTGCTATTCATTGAATCAAATGTAATAAAAAACAGCTAAAAAGCTTTTTGCCAAAAAAAAGACCGTACGTCTATGTTTTGTCATTAGCCAGCTGATACGCTTTAAAATCATTTGTAAAACATAGAATTTGATTAAGGAATGAGTATGAGTAAGATCTCGCGTAGCGATTGAAACAAACATTCTGGAGAAATAATATATTAGATTGAAAATAAATATTTTCATTTTTAAAAGTTGATACAATTTCCCATTGCAGGCTGCTTTAACTGTTACGGCTTGAATGCCAGCACATGTTTTTCTTTTAATCGAACACTTAAAATTCAAAACCGAAACCAGTTGAACTGAATCCGTTTTTTAAGTGCAATTTTTTGAACGTTGAAAAATTGCATTTTTTCCCCCACCAAAAGCAGAAGATAGGAAAAGGATTTCTTATTTTTGAAGTTGATGATAAATTTAATGTTTTACATCGTATTCAAATAAAGTTTTACTGGGTAAGACTCGTAATTTCAAATTGGCATAGTAGTTTTCTATTTATACAAAAGGTCGAACACTGCTAACAGCAAAATCTACATTTCAGCATACAATGAAAAGTTTTTCTGCGCAAAAAGGATTCCCTTGAAGTCTGAATTTTTTAATTTAATATTTTTTATGCTTATATTATGCTTAGTAATCTGAACGGAGTTAAAGCTTTAAAAAAAAGAAAGAACACCCTTTGATTAATAGTCAATTTATCTGAATAATAACTATAGCCTGCATAAAAGAGTTGAAATGCCAAGGAGCATTCCCTTCGCATTTATGTCATTGCCTTGCGTGTGTTATCTGGTTGTAATGAGTATTGTGAGGCTCTGAAAAGTTAAGAGCCATTATTTTGAAATTCAGACAAGGTGTGGCAGTGACCATTTTTGATTTTTATAAATTTTTTTATATGTCAAAGTAGGTCATGAGAAGTGAACATTCTGAAATTTTTAGCCTTCCAAAAAATTTTTTTCGCTCGTTAAAAATTCCCAAAGTTTGACGTTTTGCAGCGCTTTTTAGAAAAATTCTAAAAGTCGCGTTTCAGTGCGCTTTAGCTCTTTACAGAAATACCACCCCACGGTTATGTTTATATTTATTGGTTGTACTGTATCTAGTGATGATGACTTCATAGTTATTTTGGTTGGGGGTTGTTGCTTTCTTCAGATAAGGGGTCGCAAAGTATGGATTTTATCCGTTTTCGCGCAAGTTGAACCTGCATTATTTCCCCCAAAAAGCCACCCGCCGAAAAAAATGTAACATATACTGAAAGTTTATACTATGAAGAGAGTAAATGGCACAAAATTTGTTTGAGGTTTAATTTTTTTTAGGAGAAAAATACCCTGATATTTTTCAAATTATCAAAAATTGTGCTTTTTTGATCGCAATTAACTCAAAACAGCATCACTAGGAAAAAAAACCTTTTATATATTCTGGTACCTGGCTATGTGTAAAACATCATGAAAAAGAAAGCAGCATGGGATCTCTTCTTGTTTTCCAGAAAATAATTTTTTTTGTAGCTCATTTTATGCGTTTTCTTGTATGTAAAACATGTGTCCAGTATGCAGATTAGATCTTCTAAAACTTTAAGGATGTAGTAAGAATGTATGTATGTGTGTATAGAGAAAGAAAAAGACTAGTAATACTTTATTTTTCTGATTTTTACAAATTGATGGTATTTTAATTGCAGGTAATTCAGAAAACGATAAATCCATATCATATATATATATATATATATATTTATATGTATATATATATATCAGGGTTGGGTTTTAGACTGTCCAAAACCGGTTTAGGACAGGACAGGTGGTTTTTACCGTCCAAAACTGTCCAAAAGTGTCTGAAACTGTCTTAAACTGTCCAAAACTATGCTAAAGCTAAAGGGGTGTAATCTAATCAACTCGTATTTACTGCAATATTCGCAATGTATAAATATAGATATTAATCAGGTTTAATTAATGGTATTTAATAAAAAAAATTCTCAAAAATGTTCATTTAAAAAATATTTTAATTAAAAAAATTGCTAATAGCTATTGCGTAAAAACATCCTTATGTAACAGTTGGCAGAGTTATCAAAGGAAATTCACAACACTACCAAGACAACAAATGTCAGTTCCATTTATAACACAAAGGAATGTTATTAAAAAAAAAGCTTTTTTTTTTTTAAAATGGTTTTTGCAAATAAGTTTTACATGATGTTTTAACAAAATTTATTTTTTAAATTATAGATTAAAGAACAAGAAATTGATGACTACACTTATGTTATAGAACCTGTGCTAGTCCTCAGCCGGCAGAATCTTCGATTGTGTAGAAAACTATTTTAAATAGAAATTAAAAGGTAGAGGTGTTTGATTCCCCAAAGAATTTCAGTGCTTTCATAAAACCGAAGGTGCTAGAATTGTTTCCCAAACCTTATATTTAATGGTTTGTTTACAATTTTTAAAAGGCCTGTTCTTATGAAATGCCGCATCATGCCCGACTGGTTGGTTTATCAAATATTTCAAAACCTATTTGGAAAGAAATGCTTGCACAAAACTCGCCAGGCTTCACCTACAGGCGGATATTTTCCCTTTTTTTGGGGGAAGGGAGGGGAGTGTTCCTTTGAAAATATGAGGTCAGTTTGCTGCAACTACCAAATGGGTACCCTACCTGTGGATGGCAATTCCAAATAGGGATGTAAGGCGCATCTTAAGGGGGTTGCAGTATTATTCCTACATTATAACATAAAAATTCCTACAAAATGTTAGCTTTAAAACTTCTAAAGACAAGAAAGAAAAAAAAGTTTTCTTTTATTACAATGTTAATTGCCTGATCTACTAAATATACCTTGAGTATATGTTTAGTATTTATACGGGGGGGGGGGGGGGGTCAGACCTCAATGTAAAATCGCTTTTCTTTAGTCCGGATTCATTCAATAGAAATTCTACATTATGAATTATTCGAAGTTCAGTGGGACCTTGAATACCATAATCGCTTATAAGGTCACTTTTGTCCAACTTTCCTTGGGTGATTTCATTGCTAGAGAGATTTAATTCCAAGAATTTTCTGTGGGTTTGATCTTTTATCAGTTCAAAGCTTTTTTTCTACTAAGGTACACTAGTGGACCCATGCAGAACTCCGCACTCTGCTTCGATTCGTTTCATGTGGCATTTCTCTCTTTAAAAATTTCAAAGAACATTATGAAGAATTGGAAAAAATAAACGGAAAAAAGTAAAGGCACAAAAGAAGGCATGTAATTTAAAGACATCAATGACAAAACCTTGTTAAATACAATGTTGTGATTGGTTGTAACTTTTTGTTTGTTCTTATTTTCAATGCAAACATAAATATCATTAAAAAGGTGACTGAATGACTCGTGAAAAAGCAGTAGTTGTGCATGTGAAAAAACAGGTTGTGGCAAATACAAGCCTGCCTAGATGTGAGACTGACATATAAAAGAAAGGCATAAAAGTGATAAGTATTGGCACGGATTCGAACTGGTGCCATTCTTATTGTCAGCATGACACTCCAACCAACCGAGCAACTTCATCTTTGTTTTCGAGTGCTATTCATTGAATCAAATGTAATAAAAAACAGCTAAAAAGCTTTTTGCCAAAAAAAAGACCGTACGTCTATGTTTTGTCATTAGCCAGCTGATACGCTTTAAAATCATTTGTAAAACATAGAATTTGATTAAGGAATGAGTATGAGTAAGATCTCGCGTAGCGATTGAAACAAACATTCTGGAGAAATAATATATTAGATTGAAAATAAATATTTTCATTTTTAAAAGTTGATACAATTTCCCATTGCAGGCTGCTTTAACTGTTACGGCTTGAATGCCAGCACATGTTTTTCTTTTAATCGAACACTTAAAATTCAAAACCGAAACCAGTTGAACTGAATCCGTTTTTTAAGTGCAATTTTTTGAACGTTGAAAAATTGCATTTTTTCCCCCACCAAAAGCAGAAGATAGGAAAAGGATTTCTTATTTTTGAAGTTGATGATAAATTTAATGTTTTACATCGTATTCAAATAAAGTTTTACTGGGTAAGACTCGTAATTTCAAATTGGCATAGTAGTTTTCTATTTATACAAAAGGTCGAACACTGCTAACAGCAAAATCTACATTTCAGCATACAATGAAAAGTTTTTCTGCGCAAAAAGGATTCCCTTGAAGTCTGAATTTTTTAATTTAATATTTTTTATGCTTATATTATGCTTAGTAATCTGAACGGAGTTAAAGCTTTAAAAAAAAGAAAGAACACCCTTTGATTAATAGTCAATTTATCTGAATAATAACTATAGCCTGCATAAAAGAGTTGAAATGCCAAGGAGCATTCCCTTCGCATTTATGTCATTGCCTTGCGTGTGTTATCTGGTTGTAATGAGTATTGTGAGGCTCTGAAAAGTTAAGAGCCATTATTTTGAAATTCAGACAAGGTGTGGCAGTGACCATTTTTGATTTTTATAAATTTTTTTATATGTCAAAGTAGGTCATGAGAAGTGAACATTCTGAAATTTTTAGCCTTCCAAAAAATTTTTTTCGCTCGTTAAAAATTCCCAAAGTTTGACGTTTTGCAGCGCTTTTTAGAAAAATTCTAAAAGTCGCGTTTCAGTGCGCTTTAGCTCTTTACAGAAATACCACCCCACGGTTATGTTTATATTTATTGGTTGTACTGTATCTAGTGATGATGACTTCATAGTTATTTTGGTTGGGGGTTGTTGCTTTCTTCAGATAAGGGGTCGCAAAGTATGGATTTTATCCGTTTTCGCGCAAGTTGAACCTGCATTATTTCCCCCAAAAAGCCACCCGCCGAAAAAAATGTAACATATACTGAAAGTTTATACTATGAAGAGAGTAAATGGCACAAAATTTGTTTGAGGTTTAATTTTTTTTAGGAGAAAAATACCCTGATATTTTTCAAATTATCAAAAATTGTGCTTTTTTGATCGCAATTAACTCAAAACAGCATCACTAGGAAAAAAAACCTTTTATATATTCTGGTACCTGGCTATGTGTAAAACATCATGAAAAAGAAAGCAGCATGGGATCTCTTCTTGTTTTCCAGAAAATAATTTTTTTTGTAGCTCATTTTATGCGTTTTCTTGTATGTAAAACATGTGTCCAGTATGCAGATTAGATCTTCTAAAACTTTAAGGATGTAGTAAGAATGTATGTATGTGTGTATAGAGAAAGAAAAAGACTAGTAATACTTTATTTTTCTGATTTTTACAAATTGATGGTATTTTAATTGCAGGTAATTCAGAAAACGATAAATCCATATCATATATATATATATATATATATTTATATGTATATATATATATCAGGGTTGGGTTTTAGACTGTCCAAAACCGGTTTAGGACAGGACAGGTGGTTTTTACCGTCCAAAACTGTCCAAAAGTGTCTGAAACTGTCTTAAACTGTCCAAAACTATGCTAAAGCTAAAGGGGTGTAATCTAATCAACTCGTATTTACTGCAATATTCGCAATGTATAAATATAGATATTAATCAGGTTTAATTAATGGTATTTAATAAAAAAAATTCTCAAAAATGTTCATTTAAAAAATATTTTAATTAAAAAAATTGCTAATAGCTATTGCGTAAAAACATCCTTATGTAACAGTTGGCAGAGTTATCAAAGGAAATTCACAACACTACCAAGACAACAAATGTCAGTTCCATTTATAACACAAAGGAATGTTATTAAAAAAAAGCTTTTTTTTTTTTAAAATGGTTTTTGCAAATAAGTTTTACATGATGTTTTAACAAAATTTATTTTTTAAATTATAGATTAAAGAACAAGAAATTGATGACTACACTTATGTTATAGAACCTGTGCTAGTCCTTTTTTAGTTCATATTTTTAATATAATACATTCCGTAACTACAAAAAATTGTAATTTATTGCATTTAAGTCAATTATTGTACTACATTTTGAAATCTTTCCTTTGCACACTTGCATAAATGTCGAAAAATTTGGTTTATGGAGGCAAAAAAACTCTTGCCTACAAATTGAAATTTTCAATGAAAAATTTAATTTTTACTCAACTATACTAAAATCAGCTGCATGAATAAGTTACATAGTATATTTATACTTGAATGTTCACATTAAATGAATATATTTTGCAGTCAGAAAAATAATTTCGACACATTTTGTTCTGTTTTTCATATTTTCCCACAAAATATAGTTTCTCAAAAATAGTTTTGGACACTTTCGGGCTCAAAGGGTTTGAACAGGATGGTAAAAACCTTGCCAAGCCTGCTTTCATTTGCACAAATGCGTAAACATAGGGAAATTTGGTTACTATTATCAAAATAAATAAACTCATGCATGCAAATTGAAATTTGATATATGTATATATATATATATATATATATATATATATATATATATATATATATTAGGGTGGTCCTTATTTATAAGGAAAAAATTTTTTTTTCGAATTTTTTAGAAATTATTTGCCAGAATGTACCTTTATATAAGACATGAAAATATAACAAATTTCAGCTCAATCGGTTAATATTAACACGTGCCGCATCGACGCTGAAGTTGTGAGATTCAATGTAAGGCAGTTATTACCTATAAGAACGACAATGTACGCTCGACTGTAAACATAAAATTACGCATTTTTTTTTAAATTTTAGTATAAAAACATACTAATTAAAATGAAAACGTAAAATAAAGATATAGTTTATCCTAATACTATATTTTTTATTTATTGAAATGATACATCCACTTCAGATACATATTTTGGATTTAAGTAAGCCTCCTTTTGTGGCGACTGGGAACTCTCTCCGGTACTCCTGAACCTGAATAAAAAAAAATAATATTGAATGTGTTTTCTAAACTTAGCCTATATAATGTGTTCAAGAAAAAAATAACAAAAAATTAAATTTGTTTATACATACCTGTATCAAAAATTGTTTTTGATGTTCATTTTTCGTCATTTTTTCATTGTAATCCTCAATCAACTTGACTCCTCTTTCTGCAATATCATTTGTACATTTTAAGGTTGAAATGATATTTTTTCCTGTGCGATAATCCTCTCTGTTTTCCCAATTCAGCGGATCGTCCTGAAGAAATTCAACACAAATACCGAATCGTTTAAATAACTGAAGTGAATTGGCGGACAATAATTCAGTTGGTAGATCTTTTTGAACAAAATTTTGGACATCTCGGATTTGCAACGATAGTTTTTTTCTCAATGACTTCTGTCTCTTCATTTTCTTCTTCTTTTTCATTCACAGTTTCTATGTTTTTACTTGCACATTCCATAATTTTTTGAGCCATTCTAATTTTTTCAACTCTCTCAATTTTATCGTCAAATATTGCCATGGCAGCACACTCTTCACTTAGATACCATAAATGGTTTAAAAATTTTGTTATTGCAATGTTTTCATTAATATTTTTAAATTTAACCAATTTTCTCAAAAAATATATATCATTTAGGGGAGCTCCTGTAGTATTCGTTGCTGAAAACCAGGCCTCTACATAACAGTATACAACGAAAACGCAAATTTCTGCATTCAGTTTGGAATTATCCTTTCTCATTTTCATTTGATCGCGAAATAAAAAAAGTTTTAAACAATAAATCGCTTTAGACATCCATCTCGCTAAATGATATGCACCGGGGGCCCTAAAACTCACATTTGTTTTATCTCCCAAAAAAATGAGCGTCAATTGCAAAAACTCTTTGTAGTCATCACGTGGTTGCTCTTCTGCAAGTTTCTGTTTCACAAAATAAATAATTTCGGGCGCTACATCTTTCAGTGCATTATAAACGGCTTCATCGCTGGTATAATCTAAAAATTTCATTTTATCAATATTCTTCCAGTTTTCTTTAAGTGCTTTGAATTGAGCAATTTCAGGGCCGGATGTTACAATTGCTTTTGTCCTCGTGAATACACCAGCCAAAACGACCTCAAATATATGGTGTCGGCATGGAAGCCACAAAATATCTCGCCCTAACCTTTGTTGAAGCAGAACTGCAGCTCCTTTTATACGTCCAGTGTTTGATGCTGTAGTATCAAAACAAAAGGCTTGAATTTTTTCGGTTAAATTCCATTCATCAGTGATATGGAACACAGCAGAGCAAACTTCCGATCCTCCTGATGATGCAATTCCAGGTACTCCTAATAATTGTTCAAAATCTAAACCAACCGCGATCACAGGAAGCCGATCAATTTTCTCATTTTTTGTGATATCAGGCAATAATTTGGAATCCCAATGCACTTCAATAAAATTTGCATCATTTCCTACCGATTTTATTGATGAATATTTTATTTTCCGCAAAATCTCTCTATTTCTTTTGATAGACGATCTATTGAGAACAAACTCGGTGATATCTATATTAAGAGCTTCTAGGACGGCAGAAATAATATGCATTGCATCCCTGTCACTCACTTTACATTTGTCCAAGGCAGCGGCCAGGCGAGGTGTCATTAACGTCTTTCGTCCTCTCTTGTTTGAAGATGGACCCTGTTGAGATTCCGATATGAAATATATGTCATCTTCACTGTTGTCTTGATTTATCACTTTTTTCTGTGAATCTTCGTGTTCTTTATCTTCCATTTCAAAATGTCCAATCGAACAACTAGTATTTTCCAACAAATCTTCTTTTCTTTTCAACTCTGCAGCTGTGCGTTCTTCTTTCCGCTTTTCCTTACGTAATAATTTGATATCTACTCCCAACATACAACCTACTCTACCTTTCTCAATACCCTTCAGGAGTTTTTTACAGCTCTGAATACAAGACCCCTTACTTTCATGATTATTACTAGACAAAGCCTGTAAAGCAGAGGTCGAGTCTGAAAGTATTACTCAGGGTTCGTACGCTCCTTCAAAACTCCTCCAATATTCCTTCATTCAGGAAATTTTTTGAAGGGCCCTTCAAACTCCTTCATTTTGGTTTTAATTCCTTCTCTTTTAGTTCAAGACTACATACTTTTCCACTATGACATTAACTAAAAATACTTCGATTGACAACTTAACATTGTCACAAGAGCAAAGGCATAAGGACAGTTTTGATGTAGTAATACAGGGTTGCCACGCACCAGAAAAACCTAGAATTGTCAGGTCCGAAAATCAGGGAAATGTCAGGGAAAATGAAAAATTGCATATTTCCGATCGTTCTTAGCGCGGCCCGCGACGTCAAAAAAAAAAAACTTTCAGCCTTGTTTTTTTCGCCGCCATTCCCTTCCCATTCCTCGTTTTGTCATTCCCCTCTTTCTTCTTCCCCTGCAGTTCTTTTTATCAACTCTCTGCCATTGGCGCGTGCGCCATAGCAGTCGGCGGCGGACATGCGCAGAAGGTACTTCTTTTCCTCGTTTGAGCGAGCGGGCTCTGTTTAAACGCTGCTTGTTTACGTCGACAGTTCTGAAGTTGTTCTGATGCACAGCACATTGTTTTGTCTGCGAGTGCGACTGAAATTTTTAATGAGCTGCAATAATCTTTTCATATTTTATATTATTTCTTTAAATTAATTAATGAAATCGTATTATTCTAAACAATTTTGTTCTGTAAATTTAGTTCATTAGACAATTTTAAACTTAGAAAGTTTCTTTTTTACAGAAGTATCGCTAATCTTTTAGTATTTTGGTAGTGATCTTTAAAGACTTCCAATGCGCTTCTTTCTTTCAAAATAAAAGTAATCCGATTAAAAAAAAAAAAAAAAAAAAATTTGCACATCAGAGAAGTTTCTGATCAATGCTCAAAATTAAACTTAATGACAGGGTGCCCACAGGAGTGATTATGGCGCAAGTTGCGCCATCAAAAATTTTTTTTTTTGGGGGGGGGGGATTTTTTAGTTATTTATTTTACTTTATTTTTATTCAAATTATTTACTCATGTTATTTTACTTTATTATTTTCATCTGTGTGTGTGTATTTTATTGGGGAGCGAGCACACTTTTCTTTCAAAACAATAATAATTAAAAATAAATAAATAGGTAAAAAAAATAAATAAAAAAGAGGGTTAAAAATAAAAAAAAAAGCGCTAAGGCGTTCAGAAATATTGGGGGGGGGGGGTGCCATTGAACTTGGGGGGGGAGCACCCCTGTTTTATGAGCAACAAACAGGGGAAATATGTGAAGCTAAAATATGCATGATTTTTTCACAGGCCAAAGTCTAAAAGCGCTTTGAGTTCAATGGATTGGAGGCTTAGAAAGCAATAATTGAAAAAGTTTAGGTTTCATAAGTTTTTAGTCCAGATTATTTTAGCAATTAACTTTATTTTTGTGATACAGATGTCACAATTGTTAATTTTGCAGTTCTTTCACTTGATGTAAGGCAGTGGCTTCTCGCTATTGAAAATTAGATATGCTACATTTACATTAATTGTTTATTACAGTTATTTGCTTCACTTGTGTTAGTACATTAGGGTAGTTCAAAAATACACTTAAAAAAAGTTTCTCCTAGAAAACAGGACACCACTCAATGTTTTTAAACTTGTGGATAGTAAAATACTGGAAGAATTTTAACTTCCTATTCCAACTGAAAGAGGGGTGCTCGACCCCCTCCCTCAAACTTCATAAGTATGAGGAGGGGGTTAAAAAATACATTGAACTGAAAAAACAATGTTACATACTATAATCTACACGAGTTATATGCATATTCATTGCAATAGAATAATTACTTACATGAAAAAAAAAACAGCTGGGGAAATTAAATGTTTCTAAATTTGTGACTTTTTCTATGCTAGAGCTAATGTTAAATTAAGGGGTCATTGAGCACCCTCTTAAAATTTGAATAAGAAGCTAAAACTTTTACAGCACAATACTATTAGTAAGTCTAAAAAATATAAAGGGTGTCTTGGACTCGAGCTGAGAGAAAAAAAATTTGAACCACCCTTAGTACATATTTTTGATTATTTCAGCTTGAGTAAATTAAATTTGGTAACCATTGTTTGTAAAGTTTGAAAATGAGGTAAGTTTTATCAAAATTTGAGATGTATATATTAATGTTACAAAATGAAGGTGGAGATCGATAACCTGGAATTTTTCTCAAAACCACCTGGAAATGTCAGGGAATTTCATTCTTGAACTTCCGTGGCAACCTTGTAATATCGTATATTTATTTTGTTCGTAAAGATGGTATTTCTGAATTGATCATAGAAGTAATAGTTGAAGGTAAAAATATTATTAGATGACTAAGACTTGGAGATTATAATTGAAGTAAAACATGTTTAAATAGTGCTTGTTTTATGATTATTGCTTTTCGCTCTACCACACTCTATGCACCAAAAGTCAGTTTGTCTAATTATTATTTAAAGATTTAAAAATACATAAGTAGATGTACTATATTAAGTGATTGTGTTTAAAAAAAAATTGTTTGGTAAATTGCTGTTATGATCATGTAAAAAAAGGTCATCCACATCCACAAGTGATGTCATGCCTGTGGGTGTTCAAGAAAGGTGATTTCACCCAATTTCAAGAGGTGCATGAAATTGTGACAAGGGGAAGAGAGGAGGGAACAAAAAGTGACATCATTATAAAAACAAATATGGCATGTGACAGGAGTAGTAGGGTGAAGTGTGACACTTTGTGACAAAGGGGAAAAGATCTGAATGTGTTAAGAAAGTGTAAGGACTGCTCATTAGCAGACTTAGATAAAATGAAAAGCTTTCTGCGAACACAAATCCTAACTGGAAAATTTTCTGTAAATAATTATTTTGCCTAACTCATCCTTGAATAAAAAAATTAAATTTATATTCAAATATGAAAGAGACAAAAAAAAAGTGCTTTAAATCATTTTTTTTACCATAACATATAGTTTTCTTATTTTTCACCAACTGAAGAAAACTGCCAAAACCATTATTTTTTTTACACATGTGCCATGGGTGCAAGACCTTCCGTCTCAGGACAGATTTCCGTCTTGAACAAAATTTCCGGGACGGAAAGAAATTCGATGACTTTCCTTCAGTTTTTACTTAAAAAAAAAGAAAAATTGAGTGTTTGAAAAATATGCTTTAATGTTACTGAATCTTTCCATAACCACGAATTTACAAAGACATTCTCTCGATTTTCCACCATGGGCTGTTTGTAACGTGCTTTTGGACTCACGCCGTTTGACTTTTTTTAGGCAGTTTTTTCCAACTCACTGCATTGCAGACCGCGGAGTTGCTCGTTGTTCTCGCTAATTTTTCGAATTGATGGTCTTTCATTTTCACTTGCTGTTTTCTATCATCCTTTCGTTTTTTTTCTCATTACTGTTTTTTTTTTCTGAAACTTACGCATAAATGAAAATTATGTGCGCTCTTAAATAATCTTAGAGTTGAATCTGAATCACCAGTTGAGAGTGATTGCTGGCGGGATGAAATGTTTACGCCATATCAATGGGCGTCCACATACCACGTAAAATGGGAAGTATCAGGGATTTTGAAGATGTTTAATGAAAATGGGAATTCTGGAAAGAAGGCAAATTCCAAGCTGGTTTGAAACACCAATGTGCAACTGTTCCTGCATCTTAGGCATGTTTCTGGTAAAATATTCATAGACTTGAATAATCACTGAACTCCAATGACTTTCAATCTAACACTCGCTAAGAATGGAAATAGGGGGGGGGGAGAAAGGAAACAAGAAAAATAACGGCAGCATGAGTTCGCGAAAAAACACTGCTCTTGCAAAGAGTGAGTCCGCAAATTGACCCAATATTGAAGTCTTAGGCTAAGGACTCCAGAATACAAAATCGAAAAACTTATTTTTAAGCCATTTTTGAAGCTAGGAGTGGTTTGGGATTTCTCTTCTGGAAACTCTAAAAAAAAAAAGGTCAAATGTTTAGGCTGTCTTTAATGATGTAAAGGTGGGGAGGGTGAGGTTTTAAAAAAAGCTGGAAACTGAAGTCTTAAAAACACTAATCTAGGCAATCTTTAGTGAATTGATGAGAGATGGTTTTGGTGTTCCAACCTAAAAATGTTTTGTAGCTGATGCATTAATAACTATTTGAGGCTATACTAAAATGACTTACGAGAAAGGGTATTTGGGACCCTCTATTGAAAATTGTACGTAATTGAAGTTTTGAAACTTTTAGGCTGTCTTTGGCAATGTCAAGAGGGAGGGGGGTCTCTTTAGGCGAAATTCCGGAGCTAGAGTCTTAAAAGCGCAACTTTAAACCATCTTTATTGAACATAGACGGTGGGGTTCATGGGAACTCTGCTTTAGGGGATTTAAGAAGAAGGAATTCGAAGGCTTCCTCTCGATAAATTTTAGAAATTAAATTCTAAAAACTTCGATGATGAAAAGGGGGAACCACAAATTAAAGTCAAATTTAGTGAACTTAAGGGAAAGAATTCGGGGGGGGGGGGGGTCTGTCTCCTCCGAAAATTTTTCTATGCTAAAGTATTTAAATGCTATTTTGGCTATTTTTGAATGAGTTAAGAGTTAGGGAATTCAGGGGTCTTTCTCCAAACATTTTCGAAATTGAAGTCTTGAAACTTTGGGTTGTCATTGGCGATGTGGGGAATGTTGCTCTTTCGATACAAAAATAAATCTTAAACATACACTGCCTTTAGTGTGCCTGCTTCACACAACGAGTGAGAGAGAGGTATTCTCCCGCCCAGCCGGAAAAATTTTCATTTCTGAGGATTTAGAACTTTGTTTTGGGCTATCTTTGGATGACTTAAGTAAGAAGGGAGTCGGAAGCTTTTGTCAAAAATTTTCCGAAAGTATTAAAACTTTTTTCATAAATCATGTATATAGGTAAAGGGGGTACTGTTTATTAATAACAATTTAGAAACTAGCCTTAAAATTCAAATTAAGGATATTTTTGGTGAACTTAGAGGAAAGGGTTCGGGAGTTCTCTTTCGAAAACTTTTCGATGCTGAAACATTTAAAACGCTACTTTAGGCTGTATTTGAGTGCCTTTTGAGGGACATGATTCTTGGGTCCTCCCTTGGGTGAAGATTCAGTTCCCCTGTTGCTTTTTTTAATCAATGAATATTGGATAGTGTTCCTCATTAAAAAATATATCTACTTCTCTGAAGCTGTTTTTTTTATTGCTAATTCTACCACCTGCGATCATATGAAAGAATTCTTTTACAAATCAAGACTGGGGGGGGGGGGGGGGGTGCCAGTTCATTAATTACCCATACCCTTCCCCTACCTTTCTTTTCTGGTTTGTTCGCACTATCTTGGGAAGACTTTTCGATCAGAACTGATTTATGTTGCAAAAGTGAAAATCTTATGTCCCAAGCGATTTTATTGCTGCAATAAAAAGGTTTACAATTGGCAAAAAACTAATGACTTGGAGACCCGAACGCTTTTACCTCTAACATCATCCAACATCGTCTAAAATTGCGTTTTTGGAGCTTCAATTTCCAAATATAGCAGAAGGAAAGTTCTTGAACTCCATCCCTTCGATAATGCATTCAAAAAGCGTATAAATGTTGTGAAAGATGGAGTAAAATTTCGTTTTTGAAGCTTCAATTTCAAAATCTTCAAAGCTTCAATTTCGGGGAGAGCCACCGCCCCCCCTCTTTCTATAATATTTTTGAAGATCGGCAAGGGCGCCCATAGGCAAAATTTTAAGGAGAGATGCTCAGATATTTTCCCCATAGAAACAGATTTCAGTACTGCTTAGAGTTATTAAAATTTGACATTTTTAATAACTTTTTCATTAATTGCTGGAGAAGAAACGTTTTTACATTTTTGCAAAGAAAAAAGTAATAAAAGCAAGGATGTTCTAATTTCAAGGGGGGGGAGCGCTTGAGCCTCCCCCCACTTGCCCCTTCCCAGGGTGCCCTTGAAGATCGTCCAATATTGTGAGTTTGGGACGATCAGTTTAAAAAACTGATGTAAGAGAGTCCTTGAAGTTTGCCAAAATGGCCTATCATTGCGTTTTTTGGACTTTAATTTAAAAAAAAATTTCCAGACCCCCCGTTATTGGTTGTTTTTAGGTTTTTGGAACTACGATATCAAAATGCTTAGATATTACAATTTAAATTAGGTCCATGTTGTTAGAAAAATCAATAGCAAAAAATTCAAAATAAACACAGATTCCAAAACTGCCATAGTCAAAATCTACAACATTCATGCTCACAAAATTTTCCTTTAAAACACATGCGGGGGGGGGGGGGAGTTCAAAATATTTTCCGTCTTGAACACATTACCAAACTTGCACCCATGACATGTGCTTTAAAAAGCTTTTGGAGAAAGACTTGAACAGAAATAAACTCTGGGATTTTCTTAAATTCCCCTTTAAAAAAAAAATGTTTTTTATCTATCAATGTTAGCAGTTTGAACATTTCTGCAGAGCCAAAAATTTTCTGCGAACGCTGTTTGCCCATTCGTCTGATTGCCCAATAGTACTCCTTCAAAATCTCATTTTACTCCTTCAAAACTCCTTCATTTAATTTCTAATACTGAGTACAAACCCTCTTACTGCTTTTTGGAATGGATACAGATGTGAAGCAAGTTGTTGTAATTCCACATGAATGACTTCAAGTTCTCCATCGAAATGGGTTGTGAAAGATCCAACATGTTGATAAAAAGAAAAATAGTCACAATATTTTAGCGCCGGCACCCCAGAAAAAATCCAACAGGGACCCATCAGTATAGATGTGAAGCCATTCATCAGGAGGGAAATGAGTGTTAATTGTTTCCAAGGCAATAGCGCAAAGTTCAGTAGGATTTAGGTCGCGTTTTTTGCGTCCAGAACCATGTCTAGTCTGACATTGAGTTCCAAATGGCTCAGTGGATTCGCAAAAGACCGAAGTTCAATGGGAAGCATCATTAATGTCATTGTATTGGGAGTTCTCACGAACACATTGAATGAAACCTCTCTGAGTCTTTAGATTACGAATTCCACAATGACTGTAATCTCTCCAGAAATTGTTTGGGAGTCTAGGTAATCTATTATATAGAATAGCTGCATTCCTCTGTATTAAATTATTCATTGGTTGTTGGTTACAAAGTAATTGCATGGAAAGCACAGGAGTAGTTTTAAACCGTAAAATGAAAGATTAAAAATACAAAACTTTATATATGTGGTGTCTGCTTTCGAGGATATCGGAGTTTCCCGATCTCTGATAGAACTGCGTTCGAGACTAGAACGGGGACTCGGGGTAAATGAGACTACAGGAGTGCGAGAGAGTGTGGATGGATTTATAAATAGAATGTGTTTTTTGCCTAGTGTACACAGTAAGAATAAATAGTGATGTATCCATAATGATATTGTTTGTTGAGCACCCTAACATGAACCCACAACCAAAGCATATACACTACAATATATTATTTTTTTAAAATTAAAGGCTTAGTGAAATCTTATCAAAAACTGTCAGAATTTAGAATGAACTATTTTAGGTTCAAATTTTCTTTTTGGGATTTTATTTTAAGAATCATTCCATCAGTAACACAGGATTTTTTAGACAGTATCAAAATTCCTTCCTGCTGCAAGTGCAGCTATCTTTAATTTTTCTTTCCCATTATCAGTTCTTTATCATTTTGAAACAAACCTCAGCAGTTTCTTTCCTTTAGAATTAGTAAAAAAAAATTTTTTTTAAACATCTTCAAACACATTTTACTAGAAAAGAATTGATCAAGTATTTTTGTGCTAACATTTATGTTGTACTGCATTTATTTTTAGTATTAAATGGTTTTGTTCTTTGAATTAAAACATTGGTAAAACAGCTGTAACGTCTCTATTTTTTTCTCACACTCAATACATATGCTTGAAATACATTAAAAAGAGAAAGTCAAAATATCAAAATGAAATAAGCAAACTAAGGACTGATAACTTAACGGGGTAGACCCGTCACCTAGTTCGCAAGGTCCATTCTTCAGAACACCTTTGTTTTGTTTCTTAAAATTTTTTAATGTTTCTGTATAATATATATGCAGAATACGCCTGAACACTTTGGTTTGGAGGAAATTTCTGCAAAAGATATAGGAAAACAAATAGTAATAATAAATTGGGCAACATTACGTTACATTTTGATGTCATGCAGGAAAATATTATTGGCTTTAAGTCCTTAAAAAATTGATGTTTGCTTTTTTTTTTGTAACCAGTTAAGCTTTTTACTTTTTGTAGAATGGCTTTTTATATCTGAAATTTGGCTATCAATATTGATTAGGCATATCCACCACATTTAATGTGAATATCATATTAGATTGCTAAAATGTTTTACACAATAATTCTTTAAATATGTGATCAAAATACAACTTTTGGGCAAAAATTTATTGCTTTATATATGGTTGCTTATATATATACATAGTGGAATACATACAGAAATGTATTTTAGTTGAATATAAATTTTTGAAATAAATACCCGGGTAAATACCCATTTTGGGTATATACCTTGGGTATTTACCCCTAAAAATAAATACCCGGGTATTTTACATCACTACGCTTACACCATGCTTTATGTTTCTGACAGGAGCCAAAACTTTAAAAACAAAACAAAAACCTTATAATTAATTGAGATACAGGTTGCATCAACTTTTCGTAATAGCAAGGAGCGTTCCTATCTCATTTTTATTCCCTCACTTGTGTTATTTATTGTTTATAAGTGTCCATGTAATGCATGGTATTTGTCTAATTTTTCAAATCAGATCATCCGCGAACACTCGTTCTTCTGGTTTCCAGTCGAATGCTCTGCCGATCACGGAGCAAGTTAAACTTATAAATTTAACTGAAAGCCTCAGTCTGGTGCTTTAAAACAGGTTTTTTTAACAGAAAAAAAAAATTTTAGACTTAGGGTCTATTTTTCGTCAGTAGCCTAAACGATAAGCTTTAAAATGAGAGGTAAATCAAAGAAATCGATCAAGAATTGAGGAAGATCTCTCGTAGAAACATAAAACAGGCTACAGAAATAATATATAAAGGGGATATCACACGAGAGAAATTACAGGACATCGCAACCGCAATAGCAACCGTAACGCTATCTGGAACTGGTTTTTCTACTCACTTCCACAAACGATCTTTCCAAAATACTCGTGTGCTATGGAAATTCGCAGTTGCTCGTATAGGGGCAAATTTTTTCCTCCGCTAGAAAAAAATTGCCTTTAATTCTAGACAAGTTAAGGAGGAACCAATCAAGGCGCTGGGATTTCGTGACGTCAGGCAGCGTCACTGTAAAATACTTTTGCAATCATGTCGACAGAAATGTGGGAATTCCTTTTTATTGTTGTATTTATTTTATGTTTCAATAATTTTCAGTTACACTTAAAAAAAAACGTATGAGCGACATTTAACCTCTGGTTTTGCATCTGATTTTGAATTTAAATTGCTACTTATATGTTAAGATAAATAAATACCTCTGTGCTGAGCAGTAAAATAAGACAAAACAACGTTAGCAGAAGCACAAATTTGCAAATAACAGCAACACAATTATTTGCAAATTTGTGCTTCTGCTAACGTTGTTTTGTCTTACTTTACTTATATGTTCGTTAACATCAGTTCAAATTTTATGCATTTATTAATTTATATTGTTTTTTTTTTGTTTCATTGGATTTTTGAAAATTGTTTTGCACAAATGTTACAATGGGGTCGTTTCCAAAATTTTGAAAGTATTTTTTTTCTGAAAGAGCATGCTTCTTAAAAACATAAGATCTGACCATTTCTTAAATAATTTGTTTTTGTTTAATATTTAAAAAAAATTACTTAAATCGTTGCGCTTTCATTGTTTATATTTCTGTCGTGTGACGTCACAAATGATGAAATGCCATTTCGTGTTGCCATTCACAGAGCAAAATATTTAATTCGCATCTTTACTCACGTGTATTGGCAACGATAGGGTTGATAGCAAGCGTAGAGTGCAATTTTAATTCGCTTCTTGATTATCCTAACGTGCAAATGTGGTGAAAGGTGTGGCAAAGTGCATCATTTTTGACGTCATCAAGACCACGCCTTGTTTGAAAAATAGGACATTTAAAAAAATTAATTAAAAAATAATGGTTGGGAAAATAAAAGTATTTTCTGGGTCCAAATTATTATTTTTTTTCGCTTATTCTATCAATTTCAGTGACTAAAAGTACTACTTTTGACTGGAGGAAACCCACCCCATTCTGATACTTGAACAATTACAGTAAATTTTTTCCTTGGAAAAAGTTACGTGAAAATTCCTTTTTAAAAATCATAGCATTGAAGCTGTACTTTTTTTGTTTTTTAAATTCAAACTGATGGGTACATACAGTATGTTCCATTTAAAAATACTTGAAATGTAGGGGAATATAAGGCAAGTGAAATGGTGAAATATTTACTCTACTTTTAGCGCCACCTATTTAGTAATATTTTGACTGTGTAGTAACACATGTACTTTATTTCAGTGAAGAAAAAAAATCCCTCTGAAAGTCAAAGAATATGATAATACAAAGAATTTTTAAAAAATGATACGCACATTGTAATATTTTGTTGAGATGTCAAAAAATGTTTGGCATTATTAAATGATAAAGTTCTTTTTAACATTTGAAATATTGATTGAGACTTACTAATATTCAATGCAGTGTTTATTTGCTTAGTATTAAGCTTATTTGTATTATAAATGCTTGTATAGTTAAGCATGCCCATGCGGGGCAAAGTGAAATATTTCGTATCATATTCGGTCTTTGATAAAATCACTTACGTATTCATTTATTAATTAGTTCGTTTACATTCCTTCTACAATCTTCCCTTATTTATTCATTTATTGACTTATTTTCTTAATAATTCGCTATTTTATTCATTCATTAATTTATTTTCGTTTATGAAAGACCTATTGATCAGAGTTTGCTGGCTTTTTTTTTTTGAATTTTTCATGTTTGTTTTTAGCTATGAATTTAGGTATAATTTGTTAGAGTTAATTTTTTTTCTTACCTGTCAATAAGTGACTAATAATTCCTATCTAAAATTAAGATTTTATTTAGTAGTTATGGGAAAAATAAGCCTAGAGAAGTCATATATTCTGTATGTCTTCTTTAAATGTTACAAGAGTATCACTTTAAATCAAACATTCAATTAATAGTCATAAAATTTTTCTGTTTTTCTGAAATTTTCACCATAAGTTCTACAAATTAATGTTAAAACTCAAATATGAATTTAACAGGAGGAGCTTTGGTGACTGCATGAAATAATAATTGATGCTTTAACTTTGAAATCATTGCCTTGATCATTTCCCCCTTTTTTTTTGCCATCTTTTCACAAATCCACATACAATTAAAGCTGCAAGAGCTGCATTAAGTATTTGATTACTAATTTCATCCATAAGTGTCAAATTAACGCAACGCAGTGTGATAACCAAATGCGGAATTGACGAAAAGCGATGAACAAGCGCAAACACATGGATGTAAGCTAAAAAATGGTAGCCCCCGTTGTGAACAAATCGAGCAACCATCCGCGCAACCGGCAGTAACCCAGTAGGCAACTTCCCGCCCGAAAACCAGTTCCAGATAGCGTTGACGGTTCCTATTGCGGTTGCGATGTCCCGTAATTTCTCTCGTGTGATATCCCCTTAAGGATAAAATGTAATGGTACTTGAATATAAAGACTGGTACTGAACACGCAGTCAGAACAAACATGTCATAATATATTTTTTATATAATATGAGAGAGCTAAAAAGATTTATCATAAAACTTAGAAAACATGGGAAACAAATAGAAAATTTTGACAGTCCTGTGCTTTAGATTACAGTAAAACCTGTGAAGTTGACCCCTTTTTTTCAGGGACGGAATCAGCCCTTATCATATAAATCAACCTTTGTAAGTTGACCACTCAAGTAGTGTAAAACAAGTGATTAACTTACACAGGTTTTACTGTATTTTGAATAAGGCAAGTTGTACATCAGAACATTGCTTGATCACTTGAATCGATTATTTCAGAAAAGGCATAAGTCCAACTAATGCAACTTTTCAGGAATCAATAGAACCGGATTATTTCATTCAGAAATGAATTAAATTCCAAAAAATTTTTTATGATTAATCTAGCCCTAGCCACAAGTACAATAATTGCCTCACCTTAAATTACGTTGCATTTCGTCACTGATTTTTTTTTCTTTTCAATTAATTTGGACTTATGCCCTTTCTGTAGTAGATGGCCTGAAAGACTAGTTTAGAGTGATGAAAATGTAAATCAAGTGAAACAGATTTGCTTCAAACTGATTCATGACAAAAAAAAATAATGTAACAAAATGACAAAAATAATTAGTGAAGTCCATATTCATAAATTCATTATCTTAAGAAAATACATTGTACATTTTCCTCTTTCTCTCATCTTGTTTAAATAAAATAATATCTAAAAAAATTAAAAAAAAAAAAAAACTAACTGAGTTAAAAAGCAAAAGTTTTATGTGTGTATAAAACTATATTCATATTGATCAAATACATCCTCCACGGAAATCTTTTTTCTATCCTTCTCTTGTCTAGTTTTGTGTACCAAGTTTGATGCACATATTAGTGTGACTATATTCGAAATTGAACTGAATAATCATCTTGATATTTATTTCTTCCAACACTTGAAAAATTTTCCTTTACACTCAATATTGGCAAAGGTAGTTCAGCCGACAAGCGTTACTTTGTAATATTCTCTTGAAAACCGTCTATGAAATGTTAGAAACCGTTCCTTTGATGTTCTACCGAATCTTTAAACATCATGAATGTTGATAACTGAAAACATTTGTCGCCCAGTAGAATCTTTTTACAAAATTTCAATTTGAGAGATAAGTCTCCTTAAAAAATGAAAGGCACCTGTTTTAGCAGTTACGAAGTTCATTGTTTTCAACAGATTTGATGGTGAATATTGATGTAATTTCAGTATCATTGATGTAAGAGATTGGCTCTCACATGGTTATAATTTGTCATATCTATTTAACATTATTTTTACTGTCCCAAAATCCCGGTCGCAAAGGACACACAGATGTCCACTCAAAGGAAAGTCATCAGCAATCTTGTTAAATTTCTTCAGTGTTATTTCTACAAAAACTCTCCTGCAGTGTTCTTATTTTCACCAGTGTATATCTCACTAAAAGCATACAGTTTTTTCAGAGTTAATAGAGCTAATTTCTCGGAAGTTAATAAAACCTATGAGAAATTAGGGAATTTCATTCAGATTCCGTGATTTTGGATCCCCCTCCCCCTCTGACCCCCCGAACTGACAAACCTACAATTACTGAAATTATGCTAGATCAAAGGAGTTATTTGTTTTTACTTCATTAAGCCAAAAAATCTAGTTCTTCTATGATCTTGCCCTTGCGTCTTGCTGTTTCTTCCTTCACTTTTAGTGCAGAAAGGGCATAAGTCCGGGACCCTTTCTGCACTAAACAAAAAATAGGATCGAAAAATAAAGTGCTTTGTTGGACAAGGATTGACTTCCCTGCTACACCAGTCGATATCTCCACATGCAAATATGGGAAAACCACAGCTAGTTCGGTTTTGAAAAGAATGACTTATGCCCTTTCTGCAATAATCAATTCACTTATATACAGGGTGTTCCCGTTTAACCTGAAAGACCTCTATTTTTCGTAACTGTCAGTCCTAAATGCATACTTCCAATTGCAAGAATGTTAAAAATCAGATACAGAGTTATAATTTTGAAAGTTTAAAGTGGGAAAAAAATACAAATTTTAACTTTTTATACAAACCTTAGGTCTCCTAACATATTTAAGGATATAATCGTAATTAAAAAATAATTCTAACACAAATTTTACATTGTACGACCAATGTTCACCAGGATATGAAACACCTTTTGAAGGGAAATATAGCTGCAGAAAAGGGAAAACTATGTGTAAAGATTTTTTTTGACATTAGTAAAAAAATTTGACATTAGTGATCCAAGATATGAAATACAGGGTTTTGTGACTTTATAAGCGCTGTCAATAACACCTTGTGGAGGACGTTTGGCAAGGGTTTAAAAATATATGTGTGCATTGAGTGTTTTTCAAATTGTATGAGCTTTTGTAGTGTTTTTGCGTATAATGGCATAAAATGTTTTTATTTTGAATAACAATTAAAAATTTAATACTTAGTTTTTTTACTTCGACAACCTGCCATTCTTCTGAAAGGGGGACAAGTTTCAATCTCTTGTTTAGGATGGTCCCTTAAAACTTTGAACTCGATTATCTCCTCAAATTGGGTCACACAAATGTTAGGGTTTTGTTTTAAATTGTGATTAACGGATGTTAGGGAAAAGGATACACGAGTAAGGCATACACAGTTAATGCGGCAATAGCAGATCTTGCTTTTAAAAGGGCAAAAAAGACTGTAGCATCGAAGGGATGGTTGAATCGATGGAAAAAAAAAGCTATTTCATTCTGCTAATTTAGTAATTTATAATTTAAAACTGCATTTAGTTGAGTTATTGTAATTTTAATTTGCAGTTGTAAAAATAAATGCTTCTTAATTTAAAAATTCATCATTTTGTGTATCCTGGATTTTTTTTTGATTATTGTTATCAAACTGTGTCTGTCCCAAAGTAATCACATTAAACGGCACTTACTAAATTTTTGAATGAAGTGAGTGATATATAATTTTATTACTAGAGCAATCATCATAATTCTTCAGTTACTCAGAAAAACTTAAGTTTTTTTTTTGTTCAAATAAGTTTCAAATTCAATTCATGAAAACTAAGTTTGGCATCTGCCCTTTTTTTTTGTTAAAAAAAAATTACTTCTTGAGAATTTATTGAACCTTGACCCTTGAAACTGCCTAACGCAGCATATGGGAATTGCAGTTCTATTTGAGCAAGAGAGGGTAACTTTTTGTATCAAACTAATTTTATAACTTTTTTAGGTTAGTATCTGGCTCTGGTGATATCAAAATTACAAAAGATGGAAATGTTCTCCTTCATGAAATGGTAAGTTTCAACTGGACTTTTTAAAACTTGAACACTTCTATGATACGTTTTTGTTCAATTTTCAGAAACATAGAAAAATGTTTCATTTGTTTGTTCACCTGTAAGCAGGGGTCGATCTAGGTTTTATTTTCCAAGTTTCCATTTTGTAAAAAAGCAAAACAGCGTTTTTTCAACAAAAATTCCTTTCTTTTCTGGAATAAAGTTATATCAGGTAAAAATTTAAATGTATTACACGATAATGTATGACTATAGATCCACTTCCACTCAGTGCACCCTTGAAACCTTCCGACGGCTAAGGGATCTGTAATTTCTAGCATGCATTCTCAACGCTTCCCTGATGTATGCCATTAGGGAAAAGGTTTGGATTCAAAGCCTCCCCCCCTTCCCCCCCCCATAGTTTTTTCTGAATGATGTTCCAAAAACGAAATTTTATACGAGTTTCAAGGATGTGTATGGGTGAGAGGATCTCGGGTACTCCCTTCAAAATTTAAGTCTAGAAAACAGAATCGTAATTTGCCTTTGATGACAAGGGAAAATGTTCGGAGACCCTCACCCGGAATGTTTTTTGAAATTTCAGGCCTAAAAATGAAATTTTATATGATCTTTAATTATGTCAAGAGGAACAGCAGGCATTCCCCGGAATTTTTTTTCGAAATCAGAATTGTAAAAATCCATTTCTTGGCTCTGTTTTTGATGGAGTTTGAGGACGCAACTGCAGACATCTTTCATTATAAGGGTTAAGTCTTAGGGAATATCTCATAGAAATAATTCAAAATTGAAATTCCAAAAACGAAATTTTAGATGATTTTGGATAATGTTAGAGGGAGGGTATTCGGAACTCTGCCGTGAAAATTTGTAGAGATTGAAGTCCCTAAACCAAAGCTAAAAAAAATCTTAGAGGATGTTCTGAGATCAGGTACTCTGGTATGAGAGGGGGAGGAGTTGCTGTAGTCCCTAAGCCCTTCTCCTGGATTCGCCATTGCACTCAAGTATTGATGCTACTCTAAAATGATACTATTTTCCCCTTATGTATTTAAATTTTTCAATTGTGCAATAATATTTTTAAATATAGGGATAATGTCGCGACCCCCTAAGAAATCCTTCGCGACCAGGGGCTCCCAACATGTGGGACCCCTTTGGGGGTCGCAACCCACATGTTGGGAACCCCTGGTCTACACAGACTTTTGGAAATAATGTAAATTAGCCCAAATTGTTGGGTTTTTTTCTTTTGTTTTAAATTTGAGTTTATAATTGAACTTTTTTATAAATCAGTAAAAAGTTATAACTATTTTGCTTTTTATTTATATTAGCAAATTCAACATCCCACTGCTACGTTAATTGCACGAGCATCCACAGCACAAAATGATGAAGTTGGTGATGGAACAACATCTACTGTTTTGTTAATTGGTGAATTGTTGAAGCAAGCTGATCTTTATATAGCAGAGGTAAGCTGTGTTTCAGAGTTTCGTCTGAAGCTGTTTTCTCTAAGCAAGATTAGATCCTTATATTGTTGGATATTAAATCAAGTTAAAATATCAATTTGATTACACTAATATTTGATGAATGCAAGGTCAAATGTTTTAGAAGTTGTGCTCATACTGAAAACTTAAATGAAAAAATGTCTTTTGAACTGTTCTGGAAGGGACAACTAAAATTTTCTAGTTCTCCCCCCCCCCCTCGCAAACCTAATTTTTTACATTTTTATTCCAATTTCAGATCTAAAACGTTTCATTTGGTGATAAAAATGGAATTGTAGTCTTAATTGAGAAAATAAGTGCACAAAACTTAGGATACTATTTTTCAACTTATCTGCTCAGCAATGTATTTTTTCTCTAAACAATGTAAATTTAGATGTGAATTGAATTACTTAAAATAACTTCATTTTTTATACACAACTGGAGATAAAAACAAAGAATCGGAAGGATAAAAAAAAAAACTTTTTCCAGCTGGGATTTACTTCTACTCTAGGAAAACTGAAAAGTGAAATATTTCTAACTCAGAATAATGAATTCAGAAATTTACAATATTTACATTCCATTTTTTTTCCTTTAAAGCTTTTTATTGCTCACATGAAAACACAAAAATTGATTATGCGAACTGTAAGATAGTTTGATCTCTCTGCACACTAAATTATTATTTGCTGCTTTTCTCACTAAAACTTATATGTACACAACAAATAGTATATGAATATTATTGAATAATGGAAATGTTTTAATAAAAATTTGCCTACTTGTGTTAATAAAAATACCTCACAGATTACCATAAGTCATATAATCTCGATTTTACCAGAGAAAGGAAAAGGGTTTGTCTGGTGTGCACAAATGGATGGGACACGTTCTCTTTAAACACTGTAAATAATTAAAGATTTTTTTTTAGAAGTACATTCAGATGGCTCATACGTTGCACTAATAAACAGAAAATCACAATTTTTGGACTTGCATTAGTCTGGCTCTGAGGTACAGATGTTTGAAGTGCTTTTTTTTTTATTTACATCGATGTATTAAAGTAGTTTGACATATGTAATACATCATATGATAATAAATGATTCATTTTCACTACAGTAATCTCTTGCTTGTTACATGTTGACTTTAAGAAACTGACCAAAAAAAAAGACACGGAAAAAATTTGTTTTCAGAGTCCACTAGACTTTTTTTTTTTGATTGAATTAACTTCAGAAATTTTTTAGCAAGCTGGTTCCTACTCATTGTTATAGTCTAAAAATTATTCCATTGCTTTAATGATGTTTATACATTTTAAGTAGTTAAAAATTTTTGTTTTTTCAGGGACTTCATCCTCGAATTCTAAACGAAGGGTTTGAATTAGCCCGAGATAAAGCTCTTGATATCTTAGAAGACAAAAAGATAATCTGTGAAATGGATAGAGAAAAATTAGTTAATGTAGCAAATACTTCTTTGCGCACAAAGGTGAATTCTAAGCTAGCTGATCGTTTAACTGAGGTATGTATGACCCAAGTTTTTTTTTTTTTGTCGTCTATTTATAGAATTAGTAATAAGTGTTATGACATTATATACTTCCTTTAAAGGTATTACTTTAAATACCCAGAGAACGGTTAGTAAGCCAGTGAGAAACATTACTCCAAATTCTTTAAAAAAAAATTTTTTTGTTCTCCATTAGATTTGTGTTGATGCTGTTCTCTCTATTATAAGACCTGGTGTGCCTATTGATTTGCATATGGTAGAGATCATGGAAATGAAGCATAAAACAGATATGGATACTTCCCTTATTCGTGGATTAGTCTTAGATCATGGAGCAAGACATCCTGATATGATGAAAAAAGTAGAAGATGCATATATTTTAACTTGTAATGTTTCTTTAGAATATGAAAAAAGGTAAAGTTTTGTAAAAATTTATTGCATGGATTATTTTTGAAAAAATTTAAACTAGCTTAAATGTAGATATCAATTAGATGGTCTTATACCAGAGTGAACTATGATTTTTTTTAACTTCTCTACTTTAACATGTTGCAATTGTTGCTTTCTGTTCTAAATTAATTGAATATAAATGTTTCAAGTATTTGTGTGTGTGTGTGGTATTGCTTTCTCAGATTATGAAATACTAATATGTTTTTTGTGTATTTTTCTAATTACTTTAACTTTGAACCTTCTCATTGAAAAATATACATTATAAGATGATGGTTCACTTTCGCATTAGACCATCCAATTTTTCGCTGGCTGATAGCAGGTTTCTCCCATCAAAATAAAATTAGATTGCTCTATTGGCTCTGAAGAGTGAAACCTGATCTGGTTGAGACTTTTAATGTGCATAGGTCTTTATTAAAAATGTTTTGTCAGAGAATGTTTTATATTATTTTAACGACATTGGTTTGGTAGACCTTTTACAAAAGCATTTTCTCTCTTCTAGGCTTTACTCTTAGGGTTCAAAGTTCCAAGTATTAATTTATTATAGTTTACTCTGGTTAAGTTACAATGTGCTGCAAAAACACAAATTTTAAAAGTTGAGAATATTTCTTTCTTTTTTAACTAGATTGGCTGGATTTGTTGTTCCCTTATTCAGAGGTGAACTTTACTATCTCTCCTTTTACTTTCTTGTTTCTTTAAAATTCGTAAAAATTTCCCCATTTTTATTTAATTATTAGCAATACCCGCGAGACAATACCCGTGCTAAGAAAGTAAAGGAAGTCAGCTGAATAAATAATTTAAAAAAAACACCATGTCCCCCTCCCCCCTGTTTTTAAGTTCACCGCCTACAGCAACTGTTAAACTAAATTTGGCAGTGGTATTAATTCATCTATTATCTATCTTTTTCATATTTTCTATGCCTATTTCCAGCTGCATTTTGTGTCATTCATCTTTTTACGCCAAAATTGCCGCCTATCTACCTATACGATCTATCTCTATTTTTTTTAACCGTCTTTATTTATTTTAACCTCTTCTCATATTTTCTAATCTAAACTAAGATCATTCAAGAAACTGTGCTTTTTTCATTTAATTTAAAAAAATAAACCGAAAAAAGCTCTCTCCTGGTTCCCCGTTAGTGTGGAGTGAATAAAATACGTTTTCGAATTTCGAAACGCCTCTAGTTTTAAAAGTTGCCTTTTAGCATCAATAGATCACGCTTAAAATTTCAACCTCCTAGGTTGATATCTTTAGGCTCCAAAATCGACCCAAAAATACAAAAAAAAAAAAAAAAATTTTTTGAAATTTTTTACAGAAATAAAAGTGTATTATTTTAAAAATCATTGAGGGGGTAATTGTTAACTCTTGGTAACATTACTATCTCATGGAAGTTTTACTTCAATAAATTAATTTCTTTAAATTTCCAAAAATCAGCTAATATAATCAAAAATTGACCTGTATTTCTTTTCAATTTACTCGATCTTACGAAACAGAAATAGGTTAAATGCACAAAATATAAACCTTTAAACATAAAATCTAAACTTTTTTATAAGTTATATATTTAATTTCTTATTAAAATAATTTATTGTAACATTATAAAGAAACAAAAATAGTATTTAAAAAATAAAAACATAATATTGCATTCTCACTTTCCAAGAAATTGAGTACTTCATTATTCATGAATGTATGTTTGTAAAGTACCTCAAAAAAACTTAACCAACACCCAACATGAATAACAATAGCTTAGGCATGAAATTCTGAAAGAAAAGTATTAAAAATTAGAAATGCATCGAGCATTAGTACATTAACATTTAAAAAAATAATTTGCTATTGTATGCTAGGAATCCAGGGTGACCACAGAGCTTATTCAGTAACGTTTGAGAAATTATCAAGCAGATCATGTGTTTACAAATTACTCCCTTTGCTTCATCCTCTTGTAAACTTAAAACTATGCCAAGAAAAGTAAGTGCCTAGTTGCTAACAATGCAACTTAATTTTTGCCAACCTGAAAAAAAGTTTTATTTTGTAAGAATCTGAAGAAAAAACTTTGTTCAATTATGAATCTTATAATAGCAAAATACACATCGCATTGTAGGCAATTACCAAATATGCTTCTTTGATGTCTGAATTGATGCTTAAGTTTAAAAACAGATTTCAAAATTTTAGCATCCATCATGTGCTCAGGGGTGAACATTTTCTGTCTTTAAAAAAATTAGAAACTGCGTGAGATGTAACAAAATAAAAGTAACAAATGATCAAGGAATGAGTTATTTCTGGGAAGGAATTTGGGGCACAGCCCTTTTCTATTTGAAAAATGTCAGTCATGAGATTTTTCATAACTTTCACCTCTGCATTTCCATTTTCCTATGCTTGGAACATCATTTGGTTTGGACGTTTTAGGTTAATGCTGAGTGAAGTTGAAAGTTATTCGAACAATTGGAATATTCTTGCATTGAAATTCCTGAGATCAAGTATGCAGAATATGCAAATGAAGCTTGTCCATAGCCTGTCCGTGTGGTGTAAAAAGCAATGCGTCCTGTCTTAAGTTATATCTCTCTCAGCTCATCCTTCATTTTGTGTGAGTCTGCTGTTGATGTGGGATCTTTCTTATCAGCACTGTTTGCAGTCAGTCTGGCTCAGGATATTTATGGCTATAATAGATTATTAGGCTTAAAGCTGTCCTGAAATTCTTGAAAAAACAAAACATGTCATGAAATATCCTAAAGTTTAGCATTTTATCTTAAAATTTGAGAAAATGTGCCTTTTATTTTGATTTAAAGGGTTATTTTTTTATGTAGTCTTGTAAGATAAGTGTTTCAACTTCCCTTTGTATATTGATTTTTTAGTCTGAAACCGGAAAATGCAAAATCATGTAATTGCAGACTTGCCAATGTTCCCCATTTTGGCAGGAAAGTCCCATTTTTTGGTATAATCTCCTGCCTTGTCAATTGTGTGTGTTATAATGAGTTGAAAGTATTATTTGGCAGTTACAACACTAGTTAATTACAGTTAATGCATCATTGCTTTGTCTGTTAGTGGTGCCCAACCTATGACTCGCAGGCCACTGTGGTCCATGAAACTGATCGGCGTGGCCCATTATTATGGTCAATTTTTCGAGTCGAGTCGAAAACTATGTTCTGGAAACTTCCAAAACAACCAATCGTCCTCCTTCGATATTAAGACGATGGCTGCAAGTTTAAAGCCAAATAAAAGGTGTGGTCCTCGGGTAAAAAAAAAAGGGTTGGGCATCACTGATTTTAATCATTAAGTAATTTTTTGTCAATGGTGTTTTTTTTATAGTAATATTGTAATTATTTTTATCCTAACAACAACAATGTTTTCAGTGAAGTCAATGCAGGTTTCTTTTACAAATCAGCGGAAGAAAGGGAAAAGCTTGTCAATGCAGAGCGAGCTTTTATTACAGAAAGAGTCAAAAAGATAATTGAACTTAAGAAAAAAGTCTGTGATGGGACGAAAAAAGGATTTGTTGTAATCAATCAAAAGGTATTTGACATGCCTTTCAATTTTTTGGTAGAATTTCATATGTAGATTTTTTTTTAAAATGAATTTGTTATTCTAATAAGATTTTTTTTTGTACGTAATAACTTACTCTTGATACTCTGTTTCTATATTTTTAAATCTAAAGACTAAATACACCATTACAAGTGACAAGACGCATGATTTATCAATGATTACAGCAACTACTTGTCACAAAGGAAAATTTGCTGCCCAGATCTTAGTTTTTTCATCCTGTAGAAAGAAATGTTTTTCTCCCTTGCTGCTAAAACATGTGTTGGTAACAATGTGTAAAGTTTTCTCTTTTATTCTATGTCTTATCAAGTGTCAGTTTCTTCTTATCAAATTTTCCCTTTGCTTTTTTTTCTTTTTTTGTTAAAATTTTTTTTAAAATAGAAAACATTCTGAAATTATAGTGCAGTCTCATATTTAATAATTTTTAGGGTATTGATCCAATGTCTCTTGACCTGCTTTGCAAAGAAGGAATAGTTGCTTTAAGAAGAGCAAAACGGAGGAATATGGAAAGGTATACCTGTTACGCTTTTTCAATTAACTATTTATGAATTAATCATGATCATTCTAACTTGAATTTAAATAATAACCACAATTTTATTTCTTGGGAATTAAAAATGAATTTTCTACACGCTACGCCTTGTACACACAGAAGCATGACAGCTTCAACATCTTCAAATAATTTCAATATGAAAGTGGTGATGTATTCAAAACTGCCGTGTTTTCCAAAATTTATGGAGCAATGATTGTATTTTAGCAAAAGTAATATTTTTGGACGTTTTGGGAAAAAATGGGTGTTTGCACAACAGGATCTCTGAGATAATTCCTTTTTCCAATTTATCAAATTTTGTGTTACAAAATTGTATTCTGGCAAATAAGCTCCTGTATTGTTTATTAAATTTTGAGCATTTATGTGATAAAAGAATAGTTCATTTAAAGTGATAGTTATTGCAATTGTAATTTTGAACTGAAAGTTGATGAGTAATTCACAAGATTATATTTAAAGCTGATCCTTCTAGAATGGCGGATGTGTTGAAAAAATCGGCCCTGGCATTAGGAGATGTAGCAGCCCTATAGCTCTTATAGATATCAAATTTTACCTAACGATAGGGATATCACTTAAATGTGAGGAAATTAACAACTAAATATGTTTCATTTAAAGAATTTAACAGATAGGAACACTTCTGCGCTATAATGGTGAACAAATTGATATAGTATTAACTAAACCTTATTTTGAGGAAAATTGTGATTGTAATAGTCCATTTTTAAGTATTTTTATAATACCCGGAACTTGATTGAATACTTCTGTAATGATAACACAGCTTGGCTAGTATGTCCTTTTATGCAGTCACAACAAGTAACTTAATTGCCCTGTTATATGAAACTGATATAGTGATGTTCATGGGTGAAAGCCTAGGGCCGTCTTTAGAAGGTGATGGATCCCTCGACACAAACATACATTACTGGGCTTTGTCATAAACATTCCCTTTTTTATACTGACATACCCTGACAACTCCCAGACTCAATGCAAGGTCAAAAACCTGGTGGGAGGGTTCGGGTACAAGTTTGGCAGGCCCTTTTTTAAATTGTAGTCTTTAAAACTCGATTTTAGACAATATTTGGTGATGTTAGGGGAGTGTAGATTCAAGGTTTTGCAGGTGGAAATCCAAAAACAGAATTTTAACCTATCTTCGAGTATATGGTATGAAGAGCAGTTCCGTGGGCTCTCCTCTGAAATTAAAAAATATATATATAAGCTCTGAAAACGCAGTTTTAGAAGATCTTCGGAAGTGAGATAGATTCCAAGGCCATCCACCAGAAAATGTTCAAATTGAAGTCCTCAAAGCCTTTTTTGTTGACTAGGGCACCGGCAGTTACTCGAAAGTTAACTTCTAAAAGCGAAATTTTTGCTGACCTTCAGTGATGTTTGGAAAAGGAGTTTTCAGGAGGGTCACCCTGGAAATTTTTGAAATTGAAGCACTAAAAACAAAATTTAAAACGTTCTTCATTGATGATGCCGAGAGAGAAGAGGAGACAGGGCACTTTACCAGAAAATTTTTGATACTGTTAATTTAAAAACAAGTTTTAGACCATCTTTGGGAATGCTAAAAAAATGGGAGGGGTTCGAGTACTTTCCTCTAGCATATTTTCGAAACTGGAATTCCATGTTATGGCGGGAGTAGATTCGGCTGTTGAAGTTATGCAAAATTGAAGCCCAAAAATTTAAATTTTACATGATCTTCGATGATATTAGGAGGGGGGAGGTTCCGGGGACCACCAGGAGTCTTTCGACATTGGTTTTTATCATTTTTTTTCTTTTTAAACACAGGGGCCCAAAACCGTGAGTTTGTACAGCGTACAGAATACTTTGTTTCGTCAAAAAATGTTTGAAACTTGCATTTCAGTGGCCTTTGATTTGATAATCTTTATAATGGTATGTTAAGATTGCATTTTTCAAAATAATTTTACGTAAAAAATATTTTGTCACTTTTATTCCAATTGTTACAAACAGGGTCGCCGAGAGCAAAAGTGGATCCGGGGAAAAAATGACATAGGTCAATTTTTTCACAGGCCCCCTTCTACACCCTTCACCATTAGGTTATTTTACCCTCTGCACGAGTTCAATTCCGAGCCGCGTCCCTATTCTCCAATTAAGCTGACATGACCTCACGTCAGCCCGTGTTGTAAGTTGCATTTTATAGCAATTGTGAATTGTCATTTATAAATAAAAGCGTCAAAGAGACCAAAAGTATTTTAGCTTTTTACAACTGCTGAGGTTTCCCTTTTTTTATTTACTCATTTTTTACTGTACCACTAAAAATATATTTGCAGCCCCAGGGCTCGACTAACTAAAAGTGAGGCCCTAGGCCGGCATTACTTTGGAGGCCCCCTGAAGACTATGCAGTGTTTGATTTACAGTTAAAGCACAAATACGCTTTTGGAGGCCTCTTTGTCTAATCACACAATTATGTATGAATCACTTATGTGCATTTATGAATCCCCTTTGGGCCCCCTCATAATCGTGACCAAGTAAATTCATTACTGGCAGAATGATTAAAAATTCCCCTTTAAAGAAGTTTTTTTCTAATTAATAAGTCATAATTTTTTTTTTTTTTTAAATACAGTACACGCCACTAATAAAATCACTGTTTTATAAAATCAGCCTCTTTTTAAAATCAAATCTGGAAGAACAGAATCATTAATAAAATCACTATCGCTGTTTTATAAAATCCTTTTAAGCAAACAACAATTCGCCTATATTTTCATATCCTTGTGGAAATAATAAAAAGTATGTATACCTCATGTTTAGTTAAAATAACTGAATTTTGAAATACTTAAAACAGAAATAAATAAAGTAATTTAATTTATTTTTAGAGTATTTAAACTTCAAAATCTTCATTTTTTTAAAATGTAGATCTAAACTGGTTAATAAAATCTGCCACTTTTTAAAATCAAATGTCGGAACGAATGTGATTTTAATAAGCGGCGGGCACTTTACATGTATTTTTCATATCATTGCAATGCTATACATAATTCTTTAAAAAATGTGGGGCCCCTAAGGAACATGGGTCCTTAGGCCTAGGCTTGAAGCGTGACCGGCCCCCCCCCAGCTGTATCCACCACTGCTTCTAGATGCACACTTGCATCTAGATTTTGTTATTTTTACTAGGCATGTTTGGAACGTAAATACCGTTTCATTGCACCGCCCCGCATTGCGGCAGTCTTCGTTCTGCGTATGCACACTAGAGTTCCTTGTTCACCAGCTTACAACTGTTATTACCGATCATGAGATTCATGCTGTAATTCAATTTTTGAGCGCAAGAAATGTAAACTGACGGCAGCTTATCGTGAAGTTAAGGATGTTTACCATGAAGACACAATGAGTGCTGAAAGGGTGAGAAAGAGGGTTAGAATGTTTACTGAAGATCGAGTAAATGTCCACTGTGAGGTTCGCAGTTTTGGCCTCAGAACTAGGCTGACATAAGTCTCACAATCGCTAACTTAACAGGAGAGAGGAAAAATGTTTGCCGGGTGCATACTAAAGATTGGACTTGCACTCTTTTAGTATGCAAATAATTCCAAAAAATTTTTGTTTAGAATTATGCACATATGGCTCGATGCAGGATAGGATTCTGCATACAATGCACTAAACGCTACAAATCCCAATTTTTGGACTTGTGATAATCTGACTCATGGATGAGTCTGATGAAACAGGGCTGCCACTGCAGACTAAAAAAGTGACTATTGCGACTATTTTGAAGAGCTGCAGACTATGACAACTATTTTAGCCTAAAATAAGACAAAAACGACTATTTTGTAAAAAAAAAAAAAAACTGCTACTATTTCAGCTTATAAGCAACTAAAAATGTATTAAAAAAAAATAGAAATGTAAAAAAAAAATGCAACTTCAAATGTCATCGGCCGAACTTTTAACTCGCTCTGGTCTACATGAAATACACCACCAGCTCAATCAATTCCAGCCAAGGACTGCAGTTTCGTGCTTATTAACACTCATCAGTTTGGCATAAGAGTGACTGAGCTAGAGGTGGAAAACCTCTTAAGGAAGCCTAGAGTGCCAAACAAACTGGTAGCTAATACAAAATTAGCACTGACCAGATGAGTGACCGAAACTGGTTCGGTTCAACTCTAATATTGAAGGCAAGGCAGGTATATTCAGCAAGTTACCGCCCTATAGCCAGGGCTAAGGCAGAAATACATGAAATACGCTGCCAGCTCAGTCAGTTCCAGCCAAGAACTGCAGTTTCTTGCAGCACGAATGTTATTCTGTAAATATGGTGTGTCTAATGATTCAGTTTGCATTAAGTGTTTGATAAAATGGGAGTTTTATAGCATTAGATGTCACAAAAGTAATTTCTCCTGATTAATGTTGATAATGTGTGTATTAGAAATGTAAAAAAAATGCAACTTCAAATGTCATCGGCCAAACTTTTAACTCGCTCTGGTCTACATGAAATACACCACCAGCTCAATCAATTCCAGCCGAGGACTGCAGTTTCGTGCTTATTAACACTCATCAGCCCTTAATAGGAGTGACTGAACAGCTGTGGCAAATTGAAAGTGGAAAATGGAATTGAAATATCTGTTAAAACCTTAAATAAATGCAAGCTTACTTTATTGATGTGCATCACTTCTACTCAGTTAATAAAAACCTATTGATTAATTTTTAAAAGGCAGGATTGTAACAATATAATATAATTTTGTGTAATATTAAGAAAAATTTATATTCACGTTTTAAGCTGCGTAATTTTTCCTCTGGTTTGCTTTTGGGCTGTTTTCATCCCTGTGTATACGTGATTATGAATTTAATAACCGTGTTTAGGGATTATTTTTTTTTTAATTTAAAAGTGTTGTACAAAATAACAAATATGTGTTAGCAATACTTTGAAACAGAAAAGTGCTTAACTGCAGTTGATATATGGTGGACATCAAACAATTTCTTAAGACACTTGGGTTATCCACCATATAAGTGAAAATAGTCAAACTGTTTGGTTTGTTTAATGGGTATACAGAGTAGAGGGGATGATAGGTTACTTCATTTGAGACAGAAAAGTGACTGATTAGTGCTTGAAGGAAAAACAAAAGTTTTTTTAACTTTTATGTTTTGAGAAATTAAAAAAAAAAAAAAAAACTGACTGTAATGTTTTCGTTGTTTTATAAATATTTCTAATGTATGCTCACCTTTCACATTCTTATCATTAAAATAAGATAGGTACGAAACCATGTCGGGAACACAATTTATGTGTAAAAGGTTAAAATCCCTCTTGTCCAGTTGATCCCGCTTATATACCATACCGCTGAGGTATGTCTATTTATCAAAGTGTATGTAACATGATTTAATATTGATACTATTAAAAAAGTAATAGATTAATTTAGATACTATTTTTCTCATTTGGCTACTATTTTTTCATTTAAGACTACTATTTTTAGGTTCGACTCGTTTTAGGTTCGACTAAAACGACTATTTTTAGGACCATAACTCAGTGGCAACCCTGTGAAAGTATGAGAATCGAGGTTGCACTACGGGCAACACTTTTAAATGAATTTTTGCAAAATGCTGCAGGGTCGTGGTAAACTTATGACAAGTGTTTGAACATTGTTTTAAACTGTGTATAAAAGTACTTTATGGTATGCTCTTTCATGTTAAAATATAATTATCTAGAGGAACTTTTGTTACCATTTTTTCTCTCTCAAAATGGTACGTATTACGTTTAAAATACTTTTAACATTTGAAAAGTAAACAAAAAGTATGAAGTTTAATATTCTAAAATTATTCAAGCGTCAAAATCATACAATGCAGTTTATTAAAATAAGTGCTTAAAAGTTTTGAAACTTGATTTCTGTTAATTTACACTTAAAGTTTTAAAGATTCTATTGTTTATAATTTCATGCAGGTTTCAGTACTCGATTTGTTTCAAAATGTTATCCTCAGCAGCATTTTGTGCCTAAATCTATTTAATAAATTTTTGCAGGTTAACTTTGGCTTGTGGAGGAGAGGCCATGAATTCAGTTGATGATTTAACTCCAGATTGTTTAGGGGAAGCTGGAATGGTATACGAACATGTTTTAGGGGAAGACAAATATACTTTTGTTGAAGACTTGAAAAATCCTCAATCCGTAACTGTTCTAATTAAAGGACCAAATGCCCATACCATAACTCAGATCAAGGATGCTGTCCATGATGGATTAAGAGCTGTAAAAAATGCTCTTGAAGATGGTAATGTGTTAAATCAATTATATTCTTTGAATTATATATGTGCATTACATTATTACATTTGAACATAGACACAACTTCAAGTAGAGAAAATGTATCTCTTTTGTTTTTGAACAGCGGTGGAAAAAAATGAATGTAAGCATTGTTTAGCAATGAAGCAGTGTGAACTTACATCTTTTGAAGAAAGAGGATAATTATTATTTTTAGTTTATATCGATTCTGGCAGAGTTGTTTGGTTTAAACCAAGTTTTTTTTTTTTTTTTTTTAAATAATTTTTTAAAAAACTTCATTTTTCCCTAAATGTTTTCAATAAATTTTACATATTATTGCAACGAGTAAAATCTAATTAATGCAAATCAACTAGCAAAGGTTTATATATAAATTACAGATCTAATAAAGAAAGAAACTTGTATTTAAAGTAATGCAAGTTTGCTAAATAGTTTTTCTTTTGTTTTTGTCTTTTTTTTAAATACATGCAGCTTTCCTATTAGGTATATAAATACACAAGGCAGACCAACTAATTTTTTTCAAAATTACATGTAGAAAAAAATCAAAAGTAGCTCTTTTTTTCTATTCATTCAATAATCACTGTTTTTCAGTCTTGCATTTCAAAGTAGTCGAAACAGCATATTTCAACCAAAACTTCATTTACTACCAGGGTTATTTGGTTTAAACGAAGTTTTTTTTTTTTAAACCATGTGGTTTTTTTTCAAAAATGTGTTTGTTTCAAAAATTTTTTAAATAAATTTTTTATGTATTGCAAAGAGTAAAATATAATTGACGCAAAGTAACTAGCAAAGCTTTATAGATGAATTACAGATTTAATAAATTTAGAAACTTTTTTTTTTTAAAGTAATGTAAGTTTGCTAAATAGTTTTTTTTTTTGTTTCTTTGTTTTCTTTTTTTAAATCAATGCAGCTTTCGTATTAGGTACATAAATATACAAGGCAGATAGTTTTTGTAAAATTACATGGTGGGTGGTCGGGGAATCCAAGTAGCTCTTTTTATATTTATTCAATTATCATTATTTTTCAGTCTTTTGCATTTCAAAATAGCCCAAAAAGCATATTTCAACAAAAACTTTATTTACTACCTCATATTCTTGATTACTAAAGATTTATTGAGATAGATTATGTACCATATTGAAGCGATGTAGAGTGAATATAAATTTTGACAAGAGAAAAAAGAAAATTAAAGAAGTTCAAGAACACTTAGTGTAGGCATAAAATTGCTTATACCTGCACACTTTTTGCATCCCAAATAAATGATGCAGTCAGAGCGAGAAAAGAAAATATATGAAATTATGAAAACAGGAAATATTCATGTAACTCAGTGATCTTGTAAAAAAATATGACAAATTTTCACTTTTCAAAGAACTTTTTTTTATCCCAATATAATAAAAGAAGTCTCATGTATGAGTAATGGAACAATCAATAAATATTCATTTTAATGACTGTCTTCATTATTAAAATATGTTAAGAGTATTTTCATACTGAGGCTTTAAATTATTATAATTTTTTGGATAAATAATGCCTACAATGGAAAACATAATGATTTTCTTAAAACCTACTTGTCATGTTTCTATAATTGTTGTCACTGATACATTAGGTAACTAATTTACATGATTTGTACCCTTTTTTAAAAATTTTAAACAAATTATTCAATGATCTTTCGATTTTTAAAGTTCTGTAATGTATATCAGACTTGTGATTCATTTGTAGATACTGCAAAATACTTTCCATGTTTAAGAATGTGTGATTTTACTTTTTTATTTATTGTAGATAGCTATGGTTATGAAGAAATAAATTTACTACAATTTCTTGGTTATTTGTAATTAATAATGTCCGAACTATCACAGTAAATTATTTCTTTGATTTTTTGTGCCAAAACCCATTTACGTATTGTAATTTTTTTTTTAATAATAGTTGAATATTTTCAAACAAATGTCTACGTATGAGGAAATAAATTACAAGATTTATACTTAATTATTTAATTAATTAGGAAGAAATTATGTACAAATATGACTATTAAAGATTCCTTAACTATTAATTTATAAAATATTCATGATTTACCTAAAAAGTTTTTTCCTCAAAAAACCCATTTTTTTTTTTACCAGCCCTGTTTACTACCTAATTTGCTTAATTACTTCAGATTTATTGAGATAGATTACAGTAGGCGCCGTTTAATGTGATCACTTTGGGACAAATATAATTTGATAACAATTACCATCTGATAACAATAACCGAAAAGAATCCAGGAGACAAAATAACTTTTTTTTCCAATTAAGGTGCATTTATTTTGGCAACCTCAACTTAAAATCACAATGACTCAACTGAACAAAGTTTTAAATTAACTCTGAATTATAAAAAGTTAAAGCTAAATTATGCAATTTTTAATCACATAGTAATAGGTGAAGTAAAATATGACCATTTTCCCTGACATTTGTAAACCAGTTTCAAAGCACATTCAGCTTTTCTATCTTTTCCAGCATGGTTTTGCTTGTTTAAATTTTTATTTAACTTCGCTTTGTTTTCAATCTCGACACAATTCTTAAACAGCTTACAAAGTGAGCGATGATTTTTTTTCTCCATTTTCATAATTTTTCTTAAAAGTTTCAATCTCAACACAATTCTTTAATACTTTACAAAGTAATGGCAACAATAGAGGTCCTACATCAATGCCTGCAACAGGTTCAGCGACTGAATTTTTTTAGGTGCAAAAGAAAGTTTTCTTTGGGGGGGGGGGGGGGGAGCGAACTGTCTGTAGCGTCATTCCTAGAAAATTGTTGAACAGCTATTGAAAACCACAAAATGCTATACAGAAAGTTAGTCTTGTCAAGGTTTGCCTATGTATTTCTGCTAATTGAGGAACAAAACAAGGAAAAAAATTAAAAGTTTATGAAAAAGTGATAATACAACAATCTGATTACATATCCGACTTTTTTAACGTGTGTTAACATACAAGTGTTCTGGGCCTTCGTGATTCTGATAATATTAAGAGAATGATAACATTATCCGTGATCACATTCAGCGGCGCCTACTGTATGTACCATTGAAGCTATGCACAGTGTATTTAAATCCTAACGCTGGAATATTTAAATGAGAAGAGACGAAAAATAACTGAAGTCCAAGAATGCTTAGAGTAGGAATAAAATTTCGCTTATACCTGCACACTTTTTGCATCCTTAATAGACAATGCAGTCAGGGACAGGAAAAGAAAATGCATGAATATTCTCTACTTTCATAATTTTATATAACTCAGGGCTCTTATTAAAAAAAATAAATGCCGAATTTTTACCTTTCAAAGAACTTTTTTGATCCCAATATAATAAAAGAAGTCTCATGTATGAATGGCGGAAGAATCAATAAACATTAATTTTTATTGTATTTCTAAATGCGTTAAACAAGGAGAAAAAATGTCTACTATGGAAAACATGATTTTCTTAAAACCTAATTGTCCTGTTTCTATCATTTTTGTCACTGATCATTAGATAAATAAACTACATAATTTGTAATTTTTTTTTTTAGTTTTTAAACACAATATGCATTGATCTTTTGATTTGGGATTTATTTGTAGATACTGCAAAATATTTTCCATGTTTAAGAACGTGATTTTAATTTTACTTTTATTTTTTATCTGTCCTAGATAGCTATGATTGAGGAAATTAATTCAAGAATTTATTCTTGGTTATTTGTAATTAATGTCTAAACTATTACAGTAAATTATTTCTTAGATTATTTATACCAAGGCCCATTTATGTGTTGTATTTTTTATAAGATTTTCAAACAACAATATTCTCCTATAGAAATCTTAACTTATGAGGAAATGAAATTAAAAGATTTCTCTTAATTATTTAATAATAAAGAAGAAATTGCAGTGAAACTTCAGTAAATCAAACTTTGATGAGGCGAAAACTTTGATAAGCCGAAGTGAATATTTATTCCTGTTTAAATGAATGGGGAACTAATGTTACTTATTTTCAATAAGCAGAATTTCTTTGAGTCGAATTATATTTCATGAGAGTCTTCAAATTTTCATTGTTAACATAACTCTATAAGTCGAAATATTTTTTTTTCTTCCCATAATGTCAGTATGAACAAAAGAAAGAAATTGGCGCATTGCATTGCATCAAAAGGCGTCTAGGCAAAGTAGATCAAATAAATTTCTAAAGCTGATTATTAGCACATAATTTTTTTTTCTTTTCATTTAGAAGAAAAACCTGCTTGTGGTGGAAACCAAGGCTTTATTATATTAAGGACAGCCTGAAAATGAGATTTAAAAAATGGTAGACAGGGAGGAGTGCATATATTTGGGATTGTGAAATAATACCACTTTTAGTGAAAACGAGGGAGAGAGGGTTATGTACTATTTTTGGGATTTTGCTGTGTTTTCCAGAGCTGCTAGTCTTTCCGACTGGCTTTTTTCTTCCATTGTTTTAGAAAGCTTATGTTTGTTGCGCTGTTTCATTGATTCCTGAACGTTTCGGATTGAACTTTTAAATAGACTAAGAGAATATTTAAAATTTTAAGCTACCAGGAAAAAGTTGAATTTCTTCGATTGTAGTGTAGCAAAGAGGAAAATTTCATTGAACTTAGATGTGCCCCTAAGTTTTCAACGACTTGAATTCATAAACTCATATTATACATAATGTCAAATATGTTTTCGCCTCAGAACAACAGTAACACATCTAATCCCATGAATAACAGTAAGATATCCTACTGCTGCTTTGAGGCGATGATATATTTTCTTTGATGATACATTATTCTATCACGTTTTTGCTTACATTATAAAATTAATGAGTGTCAGTGGTTGTATTTTATATTATTCTATAGTTTTGTTTTTGTATTCGATGAGACAAATTTTTGATAACTCGGAATTTTTTTCGCATTCCCTAAAACTTCGAGTTATTGAAGTTCCACTGTAGGTACAATTATAAATATAAAACATTCCTTAACTATTAATTCATTAAATCTTCATGATTTTCCTAAAATAAAATTGTTTTTCTGACAAATTGTGATTAAACAAAATAAACTCAGTTTAAATTAAAAAAACTCCACCCCCCCCCCCAAAAAAAAACGGTTTTTTTAACAACCTTGGATTTTGATTTTAAAAAAAAACAGCAGTGAAGTAGGTTTCATTATTTCTAATATTTGAGCTAAATACAGTTAGAGTACTGAGATAGTTTCATTTTATTTCTAACATAATGATTTATGTTTCTTTATTTTTGATTATGCAAGTGTAAACAATAAAAAGAAATTCACAATTGAAAAAAAAAAAAAAAAAAACCTTACACTCATGCATGCAAAGCAAAAGCTCTAAATGTCATTCTTAGAAAGAAATAGTATTATTGCACCTTCTGATTTATTTGTTAGTATTATACACCACCCTTGCAAACTGTTTCAATTTTGACAGAAGAATTTTGAATTCAAGAACTTTTTGAGGTTTTTGGATTAAAATCAAATTTTCCTAATTAAAAATTTTTCCATGTCCCTCTCCATAAGGTAGCCAGGAGGGTGCCCAGGCACCCCTCCCTCATAGAACCCATCAGACAAAACTGCTAAAC